>NC_138297.1:33060000-33252500 GCF_965601325.2 Salmo salar | reverse complement strand
GCTCTATCAAATCATAGACTTAATTATAATATAATAACACACAGAAATTCGAGCCTTAGGTCATTAATATGGTCAAATCCGGAAACTCTCATTTCGAAAACAAAACATTTATTCATTCAGTGAAATACGGAACCGTTCCGTATTTTATCGAACGGGTGGCAACCCTAAGTCTAAATATTGCTGTTACATTGCACAACCTTCAATGTTATGTCATAATTATGTACAATTCTCGAAAATTAATTACGGTCTTTGTTAGGAAGAAATGGTCTTCACACAGTTCGCAACAAGCCAGGCAGCCCAAACGGCTGCATATACCCTGACTCTGTTTCATAGAACGCAAGAGAAGTGACACAATTTCCCTAGTTAAAATAAATTAATGTTAGAAGGCAATATTAACTAAATATGCACTTTTAAAAATGTATACTTGTGTATTGATTATAAGAAAGGTGTTGATGTTTATGGTTAGGTACACATTGGTGCAACGACAGTGCTTTTTTTTTTGCGAAAGCGCTTGTTAAATCACCCGTTTGGCGAAGTAGGCTGGGATTCAATGATAAATTAACAGGCACTGCATCGATTATATGCAACGCAGGACAAGCTAGATAAACTAGTAGTATCATCAACCATGTGTAGTTAACTAGTGATTATGTTAAGATTGATTGTTTTTTATAAGTTAAGTTTAATGCTAGCTAGCAACTTACTTTGGCTCCTTGCTGCACTCGCGTAATAGGTAGTCAGCCTGCCACACAGTCTCCATGTGGATTGCAATGTAATCGGCCATAATCGGTGTCCAAAAATGCCGATTACCTCTAGTCTCTGTCTCTCTGTGTGTGTGTGTGTGTGTGTGTGTGTCTCTCTCTCTCTCTCTCTCTGTGTGTCTCGTTCCCATTTCCCTAAACACTAGCAAAGGTCACCAAAATTGTTAAAAGGTTTTCCAAACAATTCTAATAAATGCAACAGTTGGACAATGACTGAAGATACTCCAAACGTTTTGAATATTTTAAATCCATCAGATATTGACTGAATTATAGCTGTGGTAATTCAGGTATTCAGTTTATTGTCAAATTTGACATTGTTTTCTTCTTAGATTGCACATATATAGTGTTCACACACAAACTCCTGAGTGGCGCAGTGACCTAAGGCATTGCATCTCAGTACTGGAGGCGTGACTACAGACACCCTGGTTCGAATCCAGGCTCTATCAAAACCGGCCGTGATTGGGAGTCCCATAGGGCGGCACACAATTGGCCCAGCATTGCCAGGGTTTGGCTGGTGTAGGCAGTCATTGTAAATAAGAATTTGTTCTTAACTGACTTACCTAGTTAAGTAATGGTTAAATAAAAATATATATATACATTTTCTAATGTATTAAAAATATTTTTGGTTAAATTAAAGGAAATTGTATGTGCCTCATTTACATAAATACACTGGGTGTATTTACATATACTATTAAATTAACATAAATGGGTGGGGCAAGGCTGAAACCACCAAAAACTTGCTCTGTCTAGACTGCCTCATTAATTACTGTTGTTGTCACGTTCTGTTGCATAATTGCATTTAAAATATACACGCTTGGCTCTATACATACTTCACATTGTTTGAGAAATCATACATAATATCACTATAATCCGAATGTTCATTTTCAAAATTTTCTTTAATGTCAGCAAATGATTAAAAAAAATTACATTTATAAATGATGTCATAAATGATATTTTTTCAATTCCACCATGAATGAACACCCATTTCTTGTGATGTAAGTGTTGAGACGATGCATTAAAAGCGTCTGGGATTGCAGAGGATATGTTCATTAGAGTTAACTGCAGCCCAAATAAATGCTTCACAGAATTCAAGTAACAGACATCTCAACATCAACTGTTCAGAGGAGACTCCATGAATCAGGCCTTCATGGTCGAATTGCTGCAAGGAAACCCCTACTAAAGGACACCAATAATAAGAAGAGACTTGCTTGGCCCACGAAACACAAGCAATTGACATTAGACTGGTGGAAATCTGTCCTTTGGTCTGATTAATCCAAATTTGAGATTTTTGGTTCCAACCGCCGTATCTTTGTGAGACGCAGAGTAGGTGAATGGATCTCCGCATGTATGGTTCCCACCATGGAAGAGGAGTTATGATGGTGTGGGGGTGCTTTGCTGGTGACACTGTCAGTGATTTATTTAGAATCCAAGGCACACTTGCATTCTGCAGCAATAAGCAATCCCATCTTGTCTGATTGTCAGGTCATCTGTCCTCCACAATCAGCCAACCTCAACCCAATTGAGATGGTTTGTGATGAGGAAAAGCAGCCAACAAGTGCTTAGCATATGTGGGAACTCCTTCAAGACTGTTGGAAAAGCATTCCAGGTGAAGCAGGTTGAGAGAATGCCAAGAGTGTGCAAAGCTGTCATCAAGGCAAAGGGTGGCTACTTTGAAGAATCTCAAATATAAAATATATTTAGATTTGTTTAACACTTTCTTTTGGTTACTACATGATTCCATATGTGTTATTTCATAGTTTTGATGTATTCACTATTAATCTACAATGTAGAAAATAGTAAAAATAAAGAAACACTTCAATGAGTAAGTGTGTCCAAACTTTTGACTGGTACTGTAGATGCAACGGAAAGAAAATGTATTCAATTTTGCCCATTTCAGCCATTACCGGGGTGTGTTTGACAGGTCATTGCAAACACACCGCGCTCATAACAATAATGGGGGAAAGAACTACAGGCACAAACAAGAGTAAGAACGAGTCACAGTAGTAAAATAAAGGCAATAAATCCTGTGAGATTTAAGTGACAAGTGGATTTTGCATCCGTGAAACAAAGGTAAAAGACGGCAAAAAAAATAACAGATCCTCAGTTGGGCACGCACACAGGAGTTAGAGAAGTGGAGAGTAAGAGAGCGAGAGAGACTTTAGCCATTCATAGTCCTATCTGTATTCAAATCACCTTGTTGACTTTGTGTGCCTCCCCTCTCTCTCCCTCCGCTCTACTTCCCTCTGTCCTCTATATTCTAATCACCTTGTTACCTCTGTTTCCTTGACAGGGAGACAGATTTGAGTTCTGTTCTTTCCTGCAGGTTTTGGGTTGTCATGGTAATTGCGCTCTCTCTCTCTCTTTCATTTCTCTCTCTCTCTCTCTTTAATTTCTCTCTCTCTCTCTCTCTCTCTCTCTTTCATTTCTCTCTCTCTTTCATTTCTCTCTCTTTCATTTCTCTCTGAATTCAAAATCACCTCTGTATGCCTCTTGTCCTGGCAGGGGGACAAGGTGACAGATTTGAGCTCTGTTCTGTACCTGTTCCTCCTAGCACTACGTTTTGGGACGTCATGGTAATTGCATTAGTCTAGGCTAGAGAACTGTTTTGCAAGGTCAACAACTGTAGAAAGCAAATTAACAATCATAGTCTGTGTGTTTGTGACCTCGTCTTGCCTATTCTATCCTTTCTTTTTCTTCTCTTCCCTAACCTTCCACACTCTTCTCTTTTTGTCTGTTTTTCTTTCTTTCCTATCGTTTGATGGTGCACCTACAGTGCCCTCACTGTCAATGCAGTGAAGGAGGGGGGTGGAGAGGAATAGAGGAAATTAGTGATGGGAAATGACGAGAGGAGGAATTAAATACTTGTCACACTAACCCTCTGAACTCAGTGTGAGAGAGGAGGAGGGGGATAAAGACGGAAGTGAATTTTAAGTGATGGAGGAGAGGAGGGAGGAAGCGAACGGAGAGAGAATGGAATAAGAGGATGATAGAAGGATGTGAGTGAATTAAATACTTGTAATTCTTGCCCTCTTACCTCAAAATAGGAGAGGAGGGGATGGAAGAATGGTGAGGAATTAAAGTATTTGTCACACTTGCCCTGTGACCTCAATGGAGGAAAGGAGGTATGGGATAAAGAGAGGGGGGAGGGAGTGGGTGAATAGGAGAGAAACACAGAGGATGATGGAGGAGAGCAGGAAAGTAGTGAAGGAATGAGAGGACAGAAAAATAAAGAATGCCCTCAGACCCCAATGTGTCAACCTGAGAATATAGATGTCACCTTTCACCACTCACCCATGAACTTACTCGGGGAATCCACTGTGTGTGTGTGTGTGTGTGTGTGTGTGTGTGTGTGTGTGTGTGTGTGTGTGTGTGTGTGTGTGTGTGTGTGTGTGTGTGTGTGTGTGTGTGTGTGTGTGTGTGTGTGTGTGTGTGTGTGTGTGTGTGTGTGTGTGTGTGTGTGTCACTTTATTTCTCTTTCTTATGGCATGACTGTTGGTGACAGTAGGCTATAGTATATTGATTTTCTATGCTTCTCTTTTTCTCTTCTCACGACATAAACATATGGTATAATACCATATGTAGGTGTGAATCCTTCTCTCACACCATCTTCGGTTTTTCCCTCTGGAATTGTGTGAAGATTCCAATCTCCCTTTCCCTTTCTGTCTCCCTCACATCTCCCTTTCTACATTTGTACATTTCCCTTTTAAATGTTTCAGCATTAGATCATTCCTTCTCTTTCCCTCTTTCTTTCTCTCCCCATCATATTCCAAAGCTAACCTATAGGGTGTCTCTCCCTCTCTCTCTCTCTCATTGTGTGAATCATAATTGTGCAGTGTGAATGCTGCATACGGCTGTAGCTTCTCACACAATGAAGGAAAGAAAAGAGAGGAAAGGATGGGTGAAAGAAAGTTGAAGAGTGGAGGAAAGCAAAGAGGGAATGAGAAAAGGAGATGGTCAGAGGAGGGGAGGGTAGGAGAGGAGAGGAAGTAGGAAAGGTGTGAAAGAACGGGAGACAGAAAAATAATATAATGTGTAATGTTAAAACTCAAACATTTTAAGCAAGTGTCTAGCACTGGGAATTAACACACTAATGATGCGCGAGTTAGCTGATTGTTCACCCGCACCCGCACGCAATTGCCAATAACCCATCCGCAACCACCCAACTATATGTGATAAAGTGAAAATCTGAGGCCTGGACCCACCCCTAACCCGCTAATGTACAAAATATCACATTTTATGTGATTTTAAATACTATCAGCTTTTAAGATGCTGATGAAGATGGCACTTCTCCAGACATAATTGCACATTCACATTCTCTCAAGATGCTGAAAGAAATAAATCATGTTCTCCACTCCTGTTCCCGAGTCAAAATTTAGCTTACATTTGTTGTATAACTTTACTGCAAGAATTGCTTAACTCTGCAGGAGTAAATATTAAGGCTATGTGAGAGGTTATTGACCTACATTACAGTCAGTGACCAGATTTCAATTTCCATTTAACCCATCTGAACAGTAGGTTACAGTTCCCTTGACGTGCTTACTTGACGTCCTCGTCTTGTGACTGTCGGATTTGTAATACAATTATTTCCATGACAGATTTAATAAGCGATTTTGGACTGACCATTGTAGACATTTTTGAATACAATGCAATTTAAAAGTTTTAGTGCATTCGGAAACACAATTCCCCATCTTGACAAAGTGTAAACAGGTTTTTAGATTTTTTTTCTTCTCCAAATGTATAAAGAATGAAATACCTTATTTACATACGAATTCAGACCCTTTGCTGTGGGACTCGAATTTAACTTAGGTGCATCCTGT
The DNA here is from genome assembly GCF_965601325.2 of Salmo salar. Taxonomy (NCBI): domain Eukaryota; kingdom Metazoa; phylum Chordata; class Actinopteri; order Salmoniformes; family Salmonidae; genus Salmo; species Salmo salar. The sequence goes on along the minus strand of NC_138297.1, from coordinate 33,246,925 downwards.
TTCCATTGATTGTCCTTGAGATGTTTCTACAACTGGATTCCACCTGTGGTAAATTCAATTAATTGGAAATTATTTGGAAAGGCACAAACCTGTCTATATTAGGTCCGAAAGTTGGCAGTGCATATCAGAGCAAAAACCAAGCCATGAGGTTGAAGGAATTGACCATAGAGCTCCGAGACTGACAGGATTGTGTCGAGGCACAGATCTGGGGAAGGGTACCAAAACATTTCTGCAGTATTGAAGATCCCAAAAAACAAAGTGGCCTCCATCATTCTTAAATAGAAGAATTCTTCCTTGACCTGGCCACCTGGCCAAACTGAGCAATCGGGGGAGAAGGGCCTGATTGGTAGAGTGGCCAGATGGAAACCACTCCTCAGTAAAAGGCACATAACAGCCTGCTTGAAGTTTGCCAAAAGGCACCTAAAGGACTCTCAGACCATGAGAAACAAGATTCTCTGGTCTAATAAAACCAAGATTGAACTCTTTGGCCTGAATGTCAAATGTCACGTCTGGAGGAAACCAGGCCAGGTCAACACCTGGCCATTACCATCCCTATGGTGATGCATGGTGGTGGTGGCAGCAACATGCTGTGGGGATGTTTTTCAGTGGCAGGGACTGGGAATACAGAGAGATCCTTGATGAAAACCTGCTCCAGAGCGGTCAGGACCTCTGACTGGGGCAAAGGTTCACCTTCCAACAGGACAACAACCCTAAGCACAAAGCCAAGACAACACAGGAGTGGCTTCGACACAGCCAGAGCTGAATTTATTATTCATAAACAAAATTCACAAATTTGACAGCACAGTCATGTCTTAAGTGTAAAACTAACAATTAGTCAATGATTCATGCCTTCTTGGAGTGCTAAATAGTCCAAAAGTTAGAAAGTTGTCTGTCAGACGTTTTACAATATACAGTTAAAGTCGGAAGTTTACATACACCTTAGCCAAATACATTTAAACTCAGTTTTTCACAATTCCTGACATTTAATCCTAGTAAAAATCCACTGTCTTAGGTCAGTTAGGATCACCACTTTATTTTAAGAATGTGAAATGTCAGAATAATAGTAGAGAATGATTAATTTCAGCTTTTATTTCTTTCATCACATTCCCAGTGGGTCAGAAGTTTACATACACTCAATTAGTATTTGGTAGCATTGACTTTAAATTGTTTAACTTGGGTCAAAAGTTTTAGGTAGCCTTCCACAAGCTTCCCACAATAAGTTGGGTGAATTTTGGCCCATTCCTCCTGACAGAGCTGGTGTAACTGAGTCAGGTTTGTAGGCCGCCTTGCTCGCACACGCTTTTTCAGTTCTGCCCACACATTTTCTATAGGATTGAGGTCAGGGCTTTGTGATGGCCACTCCAATACCTTGACTTTGTTGTTCTTAAGCCATTTTCCCACAACTTTGGAAGTATGCTTGGGGTCATTGTCCATTTGGAAGACCCATTTGCGACCAAGCTTTAACTTCCTGACTGATGTCTTGAGATGTTGCTTCAATATATCCACGTAATTTTCCTCCTCATGATGCCAATCTATTATGTGAAGTGCACCAGTCCCTCCTGCAGCAAAGCACTCCCACAACATGATGCTGCCACCCCCGTGATTCATGGTTGGGATAGTGTTCTTCGGCTTGCAAGCCTCTCCCTTTTTCCTCCAAGCATAAAGATGGTCAATATGACCAAACAGTTCTATTTTTGTTTCATCAGACCCGAGAACATTTCTCCAAAGAGTACGATCTTTGTCCCCATGTGCAGTTGCAAACCGTAGTCTGGCTTTTTTTATGGCGGTTTTGGAGCAGTGGCTTCTTCCTTGCTGAGCGGCCTTTCAGGTTATGTCGATATAGGACTAATTTTACTGTGGATATAGATACTTTTGTACCTGTTTCCTCCAGCATCTTCACATGGTCCTTTGCTGTTGTTCTCGGATTGAATTTCAGTTTTCGCACCAAAGTACGTTCATCTCTAGGAGACAGAACGTGTCTCCTTCCTGAGCGGTATGACGGCTGCGTGGTCTCATGGTGTTTGTACAGATGAACGTGGTACCTTCAGGTGTTTGGAAATTGCTCCCAAGGATGAACCAGACTTGTGGAGGGCTGCAATTTGTTTTCTCAGGTCTTGGCTGATTTCTTTTGATTTTCCCATGATGTCAAGCAAAGAGGCACTGAGTTTGGCCTTGAAATACATCCACAGGTACACCTCCAATTGACTCAAATGATGTCATATAGCCTATCAGAAGCTTCTAAAGCCATGACATAATTTTCGGGAATTTTCCAAGCTGTTCAAAGGCACAGTCAACTTAGTGTATTTAAACTTCTGACCCACTGGAATTGTGATACAGTGAATTATAAGTGAAATAATCTGTCTGTAAACAATTTTTGGAAAAATGACTTGTGTCATGCACAAAATAGATGTCATAACCGACTTGCCAAAACTATAGTTTGTGAACAAGACATTTGTGGAGTGGTTGAAAATCGAGTTTTAATGACTCCAACCTAAGTGTATGTAAACTTCCGACTTCAACTGTAAATGTACTTTTAACCCTTTCATGTGTGAGTTCCAAATCGTTTTTTTATGCACATGATGTTAGAACGTTCTCTCCATTCCAGAATGTGATTGTTACGCAACAGTACATTTAATCCACTCTGCCCTCAAACCAAGACCAGAATGTGATTATAGGCGGTTTTCAATTTGTCACTTTCAAATTATTTTCTAACCAGTTTTTTATTTTCTAAGAACATTTTGAATTGAGGTGTGTTCTGCCTCATTCGTTCACATAAAAGTAATAATTTTTACTTTTGGGGACCAATTCATTTTTTGGACATTTCTGATCTGGACAAAATTCCCCAAACACTTCTCAATTGTTTGTGCAGTTCAAGTCTGCAGACATTTGCTCATCTCCCGTCCTGCACACACGTGTTCACATTTTCCCTCTGTTGCCTGCATCGCAGTCATAGTTGTTTTCGTTACCAATAATAACTTTGAAAATATGTGCGTTTCTATCAAAGTAAGTGCCTTATAACGTTCTAATAGTTTCTGCATGTCATGTTATATCATTTCTACTGTAGCTCACAGTGTGTATGGAGCATAATATATTTCTGTATGTTCCTTATAACTGCGGACACGCGAGGTAACGTTACTCATTTCATAACCTTTATGGTGTTATATTCAATCGCGCTTATGTAGCTAGTTACATTCTTCTTTTAGCTCTGTAAAACAATGCTAATTGCATCAGAGAAGTATTGGCTTGTTGTATTTTGAAGCTACCGTGGAAAAATTGACAAATATCTTCTTATACCACTTGGTTGTTTTCTGAGTGCATTCCACAAAGCTGTTCATCATGTCTGCCTTATCCACTGCCCCCATTTTGAGGTTATAGTCAAGCACGCACTCTGGTTTGATTTTCCTCTCTCCAGTCAGGTGGTCCACCTTCCCTGTGGCCGACATGGTTACTGTATGAACAGCGGAGAGGACATGGATGTCTCGTTTGTCATGCCACTTTACCTCCAGCTGTTGACATTTCTTATTTTGTATAGTGGGTCATTTAGGATGGCAGTAGCATTGTTGATGAAATGCAGTCATCTCAGCAGAACTAGGAATCAGTCTTCGGAAAAGAGGGTGGCAAAGAAGGGAGTTGCAAACATAGGATCTATGCTCCAGTATTCTCTTAAGGAGTTCCTCTTTACTATCCCCATGAGAAAGACTGTCACCTGGAAGGTATACATTTCACTAATTGTGGTTGTCCTACCCACTCCTGGCTCTCTCTTCTCCTGTAGCTCCAAGGCATAGCAATTGGTCTCTGCTATGTCTCCGACCAGCTCCTCTGTCAGAAACATCTTGAAGCACTCTGCCTCAGTTGAAATTGGCAAGGGGTGTTGCACTCCAGCTTGGGACTCATCAAAGCAAACAGCAGGGCCAGGAGGGGTGAAATGGCTGGCAGCCTTCCAGATACCACAGAACTCCTGTACTTCATCCACTGTCGGTCTGCCTCCATCACCACCAGCATCTTCAAGGGAACTGGGCTTTGTCAGTGGACAAGGGGTCCTCAGATTCAGTGTTCTCAATGGCTGGGGGGCAGCTCCTTTCTGTCAGTGTCAGAATTTGATTCCTGACTTTCAGACTCATTGTCAGAATTTTTTTTAAATCTCCAGAATTTCCACATCTTGTGAGTTGTCTCCTTTTGAATGACATTGCTAATGCTACAGCTTAGCTCACTCTCTAAGTTTCCTCCTAGGTTTTGGCCTTTCTATGGAGTTTTTCCCAGCCACCGTGCTTCTACACCTGCATTGCTTGCTGTTTGGGGTTTTAGGCAGGGTTTGGGTACAGCACTTTGAGATATCAGCTGATGTAAGAAGGGCTATATAAATACATTTTGATTTGAAATTTGATTTGATAAACAACACTGAATCGCTCAGTGGGAGTGAGAGGTTACGTGATGGACTGCCTGCCCGCACCATTTGTATCAATAAATCACTATCAGAAAATGTTTTGTGTGGTAATTATTTATATATTTACTGTTTTATTCACGTTTTTCAATTACCGGTGATAAATCGTGCATTCCGATTCTTGCATAGATTGTAATGGGCAAATACTATGTGTGCAAAATACTTTTTTGAAAGTTGTACTGATTATTATGAGCTAAGCTAATTCAAACTATGTGTGGAGCCATGTTTGTTGACATACAATGCATTCTGTGTTTCAAGTAATCGTCTGTCGGACCAAAGATGCAATAACAAAATGAGGTGAGTAAGGGTTCACTCATTTTTTGAGAACTTCAAGAAGTGAATGGTGGGATGTGAACGATGGCAGACGATACACCCCTTCAATATGCATACTATAAACAGACCAAACTCATCTTGTCTTCTCTTATTATCTTTGGTTGAAACTAATCATTGTCGGATTACTTTCGATTTCTAGAGTGTTTTACTCAATTATTGTGATCAATGGTGAGCTCACCCGTGATGTGATTAATTATACATAGTATTGCTATTAGGTAATTCATATTGTAGTTTATGTCAGCCGAGAGTTAGAAAATATGAATGCTTGTGTTGCGTCAATCTTTCCTCAGTTAGCGCTACGACAAATGTAGCCTGCATTTTTCCGGTTAGGATGATTGTGTTATGCTATAGATACTTTTGTGAATATCTGAACATTGCATCCAAAAATAAACTGCTCACATTCTGGACATAACTTTGTAAGGACTCTTTGTGTAAATAGCTTCTGGAAAAAAGTGTGGCCAGCTCAAATGCTGATTGTTGCGTCATTCGAAACTGGCCGTTCTAAATAAGCGTTCTAATTACAAGGGTGTGATCGTTCGCTTCAGGGACCGCTGTAGAACGATCACATCCGTGTGATGGTACGTGTGAAAGGGTTTATCTGTCTATCTGCATATTATATATAAATAAAACTTAATATAAAAAATATATTTTGTATAGGGCCTCACAATGATCACACTATCATCCTCTTTTACCACTTCGCCAAATCTTTCCTGATTGAAATTTTCTGTCCCTCCCTTCTCTTTGTTTTCAACTCTACATTTTCCAGCTCCTTTAGAATTAAACAGACATAGTTATTTTTAACTCTGTGGCTGCTTTTTCTGCCCGTTCCCAAAATCATTGGCGATTTGGCATGTAGGCTATTTGCCGTGCGTACAGTTCGGCTATAACTGCGGGGACTGTGGTTTATGAGTCAACCCACGCATCATTAGAACCCACGACCCTCGGAGCCGGAGCTCATAGCTTACACCCATCTACCGTCCCTGTCCACAACGCTCTAGCTAAACCCAAGCCTACTTGATGGTAATAGCACTCACCGCTGCCAATAATGGCAGGTTTTGACTCACTCGGGACATGGATGAACGTCCACTTTGGAAGTGAATCTTGAGCAACCTGGCTGAATAGGGAGCCATTTGGGATGCAGATATAGTGTGTGCTCTCACTAACTGAGCAGCTATACCAGCGGTGGTTTTACTCATCTGGTCCTCTAGCCTCTGTGGTGTATATTTAGCTCCTGAATCACACTATTGCTCAGGAGGGATGTGTGTGTTTGTGTCTGTGTGTGTTTCAGTCACGCCAGGATTTAAGGAAGTTTATGAGTGCATTAAAGCACCCCAGGGACACCTGTCCATTTAATCAAAGTGTGTGTGTGTTACTGGTCCTGCTACAGCTTCAGGCTATAGGCCAACAGACCAACCACTGTTGGTTTCTGGCACTGACTTGAGCTGGTAGTCCAGTGATTTTGTTTTTGTCGACATTTAGAAAGTTTGCCTAGAAAATAGATGTGACCACTGCCTGCTACGGTGCGTTCCCATTTAACTATATTGTGTCAATAAAAACAGCTGGAAGTGATGACATCACACCTAACAAAAGGATGGAAACTAACTACCTACTCACCCTCTGCAGTTGTGCATTACTGCAGCTTTGCATCCCTGCACAATATCTATAGGATTATGCAACAAACAGTCAACAAACAGAGAACTTAAATATTGCTGGTTCTTTTATCTGTCCCTGGCACTGAATTTAGCTATTAGTGTCATTGATTAGCTATAGAGCCTGAGCCTCTCTCTGACTTAAATGTAAGGATGAAACTAACCACCAATTATACTGTCCTCGGTTACTGTGTCATAATGTCTATAGGATCAGACAGTATTTATGATAGCTAGATTTGTTGGAGACTAGACTATGTAGCCTTTGAGGACTGTAGCTTTGCACAATCTCTATAGGACCAAGCAACAAACAGAGAACTGCATGCATGTCTTTCATTCATTATAAAACACTGATTCTATCAGGACTCAGGATCAGACCCAGATGCAGACAGTTCGAAACACGATTGTTTATTTACAAAACAGGGGGAAGGCAAATGACAGGTCAGGGGCAGGCAGAGGTCGGTAATCTAGGGAAGTGTCAGTAAGGTACAAAACTGCAGGCAGGCTCAGGGTCAGGGCAGGCAGAGGTCAGTAATCCAGGGCAGTGTCGGAAAGTTACAGAATGCCAGGCAAGCTCAGGGTCAAGGCAGGCAGAATGGTCAAAACCGGGAGGACTAGATAACAGCAACTATAGAAACTTGAATACTGTCTGATCCTATAGAGGCATGAAAGTGCATCTGTGTTCAAATTCTTGGAACCCAGGCGGAAGGAGAGGGTGAAGTTGAATCGATTGAAAGCAGGGCCCATCGAGCTTGCCTTGAGTTGAGGCGCTTGGCGGTGCGGAGATATTCTACCCCACTCCGACGTCCGAGACAATGACATCCACCACGAACTGCCTGGATGGATTAGGATGGGGGTGGTAGTGAATTGGTGCTTTAGGTCCAAGAATGCCCAGTCTGCAGCTGAAGACCACGTGAATGGGACCTTGGGAGAGGTGACTGCTGAAAGGGGGGAAGCCAGGGTGCTGTAACACTGGATGAACGTGTTCTTGAGCCAAGCGGGAAAAAACAAGGATGTCATCGAGGTAGACGAACACGAACCGATTCAACATATCACAGAGAACGTTGTTAACCAGGGCCTGGAACACAGCAGTAGCGTTGGTCAGTCTGAATGGCATCACCAGGTATTCGTACTGCCTGCTAGCCATGTTAAAGGCAGTCTTCCACTCGTCCCCTTCCTGTGTCCGTACCAGATGGTAGGCGTTCTGGAGGTCCAACTTGGAGAAGATGGTAGCCCCCTGGACAGGCTCGAAAGCCGAGGCGATGAGTGTTAGTGGGTCTAAACAGTTATGTTGTTTAGGCCCCAGTCGATGCCTTGGTCTCCGGACCCGACAGGGAATAAAGCCGCCCCCGAGGTGGTGTGAGATGTGCGTGGGAGAAGGTCGATGGCGCAGTCATAGGGCCGATATGGAGGAAGCAAGGTGGCATGGGCCTTGCTGGAAACCTCCCGGAGGTTCTGGTATTCTGTGAGGTCCGGGGATTTTCCCAAGCCCGCAGGAAGATGTCCCGTGGTAGGCTGTGCCGACTTCAGGCAATGAGCATAGCAGAAAGGGCTCCAATCCTTGATTGAAGCCACAGTCCAGTCAACAAGGGGATTGTGTCTCTGGAGCCATGAAAACCCAAACACAATAGGTACCTGAGGGGATTCGATAAGTAGAAACTGGATCAACTCGCTGTGGTTGCCTGACACTCGCAGGTTGATAGGAACCGTGTTGTGGTTGACTCTGCCAATCGAACGCCCATCCAGTACTCTGACGTCCATGGGAATGTGAGGGGTTGAGTGGGGATTCCCAGCTCAGATACCAGGGTAGCGTCCATAAAACTCTCGTTGGCCTTGGAGTCAATGAGTACCCGGAAATATTTGGTCCGGTAACCCCACAGCAGGATGGCATGGAGAGGGGAACGAGTAAGCGGAGACTGGACTTTCTCCGTAATGCCCATCAGTGTACTCATACCTCCTGATGAGCCTGGTCTTTTAACAGGACAGGTAGAAATGTAAAGACCTGTAGTCCCACAATACAGACAGCTCTTGGTGTTCAGTCTGTGTAACCGTTCGCAGGAGAAAACATAACTCTGCCAAGTTGCCTAGGCTCCGCAGGAGGCAAGTCGGCAGACCTCGGTGATTCCCGGGGGAACTTTCATAACCTCAGATTCGCTCAGCAATGTAAACGCAGAGGACTTTCGGGATTCCTCGGAGGCGAGGTGGGATCCATGGACAAGTGACGGGGAGTGGGAATAGACCTCTCCCTCCTATGTTCCCATAGTCGCCCATCGACCCAGATGGTCAAGGCAATGAGATATTCCAGATCGATGGGCAGCTCCCGGGCTGCGAGCTCCTCTTTCACCTCCTTTGATAACTTGTGAAGGAATGTGTCGAACGGCGCTTCCGGCTTCCAGGCACTCTCGGCGACCAATGTGTTGAAATCAACCGCATAGTCTGCACTAAGGGAGTCTTGGCGTAGCCGGAGTAGCTTCCGAGCAGCCTCTCTCTCAGACAACAGAGAATGAAACACTTTCTTAATCTTTGCCATGAACTCTTCTAAACTGAAACACACGGTGGCTTGTTGCTCCCACACCGCCATAGCCCAGGCTAGAGCCTTCCCGGACATCAGTGTTATAAAGTACGCTACCTTCGAGCAGTCCAAAGGAAAAAAAGAGGGCTGTAGCTCAAAGATGAGGGAGCACTGGGAGAGAAACGCCCAACAGGTCCCTGAATCTCCAGCGAAGCGTTCCGGGGGAGGTAAGCTGGGTTCTCGGGAAGCCAGGGTGGGCTTGAGGGACGTGCTGCTGACAGCGGGGTTACTGAGAGGCTGGGAGGTTATGGTAGTGGCTGGCTGTCTAATAGACAAGCCGCGGACTTGCTCCAGCAATGTATGGAAAGCACGGTCGTAGCGTTCCGCCAAGGTCTGGAATTCTTCTATAAGGTTGTGAAATAACTCCTTGTGTCTTCCAATGATGGCTCTGTGGGAGGAGACGGCGTCACAGATCTAGTCCGAGTCTGCTGGGTCAGTAATGGCCAGTTAGTACTATCCGGACTCAGGATAAGACCCAGATACAGACAGTTCGAATCATAGTTTATTTGCAAAACAGGAGGCAGACAAACGACAGATCAAGGGCAGGCAGAGGTCAATAATCCAAGGCAGTGTAATTAAGGTACAGAACGGCAGGCTCAGGGTCAGGGCAGGCAGAACTGCTTTGCTGGTTAAGGGCTTGTAATTAAGCATTTCACTGTAAAGTCTACATCAGTTGTATTCGGCACATGTGACAAATACAATTTGATTTGATTCCACCTATACCTAATATTAGATAAAGGGAACCTGGGTGTACAAATAACACAAAATGCAATATTTATTTAATTGATTTAACCTGTTATGGCTAGGGGGCAGTATTTTCACGGCCGGATAAAAAACGTACCCGATTTAATCTGATTATTACTCCTGCCCAGAAACTAGAATATGCATATAATTATTAGCTTTGGATAGAAAACACTCCAAAGTTTCTAAAACTGTTTGAATGGTGTATGTGAGTATAACAGAACTCATTTGGCAGGCCAAAACCTGAGAAGATTCCATGCAGGAAGTGCCCTGTCTGACAATTTCTTGGCCTTCTTGACTATCTCTATCCATTACAGGGAATCTCTGCTGTTACGTGACACTTCCTACGGTCCCATGGGCTCTCAGAAGGCGGCAAAAAGCTGAATCGTGGCTTTGCAGGCTCTGGCTGAAAAAAAGTAGCGCGTTTGGATAGTGGCTGGTCACAGTACTGTGAGACTCAGGCTCGTGCCCGAGTCGACCCCATGCTTTATTTTCTTTTGTCTGTTTACCAAAACGCAGATTCCCGGTCGGAAATATTATCGCTTTTTTACGAAAAAATGGCATAAAAATTGATTTTAAACAGCGGTTGACATGCTTCGATGTACGGTAATGGAATATTTAGAAATCTTTTGTCACGAAATGCGCCATGCTCGTGACCCTTATTTACACTTCGGATAGTGTCTTGAACGCACGAACAAAACGCCGCTATTTGGATATAACAATGGATTATTTTGAACCAAACCAACATTTGTTATTGAAGTAGCAGTCCTGGGAGTGCATTCTGACGAAGAACACCAAAGGTAATCAAACTTTTCTAATAGTAAATCTGACTTTGGTCAGGGCTAAACTTGGTGGGTGTCTAAATAGCTAGCCGTGATGGCTGGGCTATCTACTCAGAATATTGCAAAATGTGCTTTCACCGAAAAGCTATTTTAAAATCGGACACCTCGATTGCACAAAGGAGTTCTGTATCTATAATTCTTAAAATAATTGTTATGTTTTTTGTGAACGTTTATCCTGAGTAATTTAGTAAATTCACCGGAGGTTTGCGGGGGGTATGCTAGTTCTGAACGTCACATGCTAATGTAAAAAGCTGTTTTTTTTATATAAATATGAACTTGATTGAACAAAACACGCATGTATTGTATAACATAATGTCCTAGGTGTGTCATCTGATGAAGATCATCAAAGGTTAGTGCTGCATTTAGCTGTGGTTTTGTTTTTTGTGACATTATATGCTAGCTTGAAAAATGGCTGTCTATTTCTGGCTGGGTACTCTGCTGACATAATCTAATGTTTTGCTTTCACTGTAAAGCCTTTTTGAAATCGGACAGTGTGGTTAGATAAAGGAGAGTCTTGTCTTTAAAATGCTGTGAAATAGTCATATGTTTGAAAAATTGAAGTTTTTGTATTTTTGAGGAATTTGTAATTCGCGCCACGCCTATCATTGGATATTGGAGCAGGTGTTCCGCTAGCGGAACGTCTAGATGTAAGAGGTTAACCTCTATGGGCTAGGTGGGACGCTTGCGTCCCAGCTACTCAACAGCCAGTGTAATCCCGTGGCGCGATATTCAAATACCTTAGAAATGCTATTACTTCAATTTCTCAAACATATGACTATTTTACACCATTTTAAAGACAAGACTCTCGTTAATCTAACCACACTGTCCAATTTCAAAAAGACTTTACAACGAAAGCAAAACATTAGATTATGTCAGCAGAGTACCCAGCCAGAAATAATCAGACACTCATTTTTCAAGCTAGCATGTAATGTCACATAAACCCAAACCACAGCTAAATGCAGCACTAACCTTTGATGATCTTCATCAGATGACACCCCTAGGACATTATGTTATACAATACATGCATGTTTTGTTCAATCAAGTTCATATTTATATCAAAAACCAGCTTTTTACATTAGCATGTGACTAGCATGTGACTAGCATTCCCACCGAACACTTCCGGTGAATTTACTAAATTACGATAAACATTCACAAAAAACATAACAATTATTTTAAGAATTATAGATACAGAACTCCTCTATGCACTCCCTATGTCCGATTTTAAAATAGCTTTTCGGTGAAAGCACATTTTGCAATATTCTCAGTAGGTAGCCTGGCATCACAGGGCTAGCTATTTAGACACCCAGCAAGTTTAGCACTCACCAAAGTCAGATTTACTATAAGAAAAATGTTATTACCTTTGCTGTTCTTCGTCAGAATGCACTCCCAGGACTTCTACTTCAACAACAAATGTTGTTTTGGTTCCAAATAATCCATAGTTATATTCAAATAGCTCTGTTTTGTTCGTGCGTTCAGGTCACTATCTGAAGGGCAATGCGCGAGCGCATTTTGTGACAAAAAAATGCAAAATATTCCATTACCGTACTTAGAAGCATGTCAAACGCTGTTTAAAATCAATGTATATGCTATTTTTTCTCGTAAAATAGCAATAATATTACAACCGGGCAACATTGTATTCATTCAAAGGCTGAAAGAAAAAAATTGAGTAGTCTCGTGAATGCGCATCTCAGTCTCACTGTCCCCAGGCTGACCACTCACAAACAGAGCTGTTGTACTTTGCCCAGAGACAGCAAACACCCCATTCCACTTTCTGGCGGCTTTTGAGAGCCAATGGGAGCCTTAGAAAGTGTCACGTTACAGCACAGATGCTGTATTTTCGATAGAGATGCAACAGAAGGACAACAAGTTGTCAGACAGGGCACTTCCTGTATGGAATCTTCTCAGGTTTCGGCCTGCCATATGAGTTCTGTTATACTCACAGACACCATTCAAACAGTTTTAGAAACTTTAGAGTGTTTTCTATCCAAATCTACTAATTATATGCATATTCTCGTTTCTGGGCAAGAGTAGTAACCAGTTTAAATCGGGTATGTTTTTTATCCGGCCGTGAAAATACTGCCCCCTAGCCCCAACAGGTTAAGTTGTTTGTTCTCCCTTTGCACCCACCTCCACCTTGCATGAATAGAGTCTACAGTACCTTTCAGCTCCGTGTTCTCTTTCCTTAGATGATCAAGCTGACATTGGCTGAATTCTAGAGTGACATATTGATTGATTGACATTGATGTCCTCTCGTAATATATCCAAGATATGAAGTTTGGCAAGCCTTTCATTGATGGATTTTAATTAACAAGTCAACATCCATATCACTCACTCTCCCCACTCTCCACGCTCGCCCTCTTGCTTGGGGATGGTTTGGTTCCATCATAGGTACCGTTTGGCCAACTTGGCTTTGGTTTGTTTTGTTGATTGAGTTTGTTGTCCTTAACAATGCTTGAATCCCCCGAAACCAGTGACATGTTCATTTGAGTTCGTAAGTATCTCTCATCAATGAATCGTTCAAGCTCTTCAATGGATTCTGAATCATCCAGCGTGTTTGCAGGCAGAGTAAAACAAAAAGAACAAAACAACGTTAACTTAGCTAGCGTCTAGTCAGTGTATGTGGAAAAAAATCACGCCAGAGTGCATTCAGGTGAGGGTTTGTGTACAGTGAGAGGTGAGACGGGTCTGGTCATCGTCAGCCATTTTCCAAGCTGATCTGAGGTCTTGGAACCTCAGCCAGGAGAGTCATGACACAACATTGCAGAATTTAGTTTTTTTTATGTGTTATTTGTTACATTATTAGGCCATCATTTTTTTGTGTTCTTACATACAGCTGGGAAGAACTTTTGGATATCAGAGTGGCGGTAACTCCCCAGCATTACGACCAGGAATAGGACTTTCCCGAATAGGATCCTTTGTCCGTTCCACCCCAAGCAATTGAACTGATTCCAGAGGCTGACCCAAAACATCGCCAGTGCAGAAGAGGTACTCAGAGTGGACTTCTAGTCCGACTCAGGAGGCGCGCACACCACTTACCGCTTCCGAGTATATTACTCGCTAATGTTTAGTCTCTGGATAATAAAGTTGACAAGCTGAGAGCGAGGATTTCCTTCCAGAGAGACATAAGGGATTGTAACATACTCTGTTTCACGGAAACATGGCTCTCCTGGGATTTAGTGTCCGAGACCGTACAGCCAGTTGGGTTCTCAATTCATCGCACAGACAGGAATAAATATCTCTCTGGGAAGAAGGGCGGGGGTGTATGTTTCGTGATTAACTTTTGTTCACCCGACACAATGCAGATAGCCCGGTTAGCCTATGTGCGGGAGCAATGGTTGGTCGGTCCAATTGAGGTAGTATGTACATGAATGTATAGTTAAAGTGACTATGCATATATGATAAAACAGAGAGTAGCAGCAGCGTAAAAAGAGGGGTTGGGGGGGCACATAATGCAAATAGTCCGGGTAGCCATTTGATTACCTGTTCAGGAGTCTTATGGCTTGGTAAAAACTGTTGAGAAGCCTTTTTGTCCTAGACTTGGCACTCTGGTACCGCTTGCTATGAGGTAGTAGAGATAACAGTCTATGACTGGGGTGGCTGGGGTCTTTGACAATTTTTAGGGCCTTCCTCTGACACCGCCTGGTGTAGAGGTCCTGGATGGCAGGCAGCTTAGCCCTAGTGATGTACTGGGCCGTATGCACTACCCTCTGTTGTGCCTTGCGGTCAGAGGCTGAGCAATTGCCCTACCATGGCAAGGTGATTGCCGCAACCTTGGCAAGGTGACTGGGAATATGGCAGAATAAAAACAGTGTAGTTATTCCCTACGTAAGGCGATCAAACAGACAAAATGTCAGTATAGAGACAAAGATGAGTCGCAATTCCCCGAGCTGACAAGGTACAAATCTGTCGTTCTACCTCTGAACAGGCAGTTAACCCACTGTTCCTAGGCCGTCATTGAAAATAAGAATTTGTTCTTAACTGACTTGCCTAGTTAAATAAAGGTAAAATAAAAAAATAAACAAATTCAGCGGCTCAGACACGAGACCTATGTGGCAGGGTCTATAGACAATCACGGACTACAAAAGTAAAAATAGCCATGTCGCGCACACCGACGTCTTGCTTCCAGACAAGCTAAACACCTTCTTTGCCCGCTTTGAGGACTGTGGGCTCTCCTTCTCCATGGCCGACATGAGTAAGACATTTAAGCGTTAACCCTTGCAAGGCTGCCGGCCCAGACGGCATCTCTAGCCTCGTCCTCAGAGCATGCGCAGACCAGCTGGCTAGTGTGTTTACGGACGTATTTAATTTCTCCCTATCCCAGTCTGCTGTCCCCACGTGCTTCAAGATGTCCACCATTGTTCCTGTACCCAAGAAAGCAAAGGTAACTGAACTAGATGACTATCGCCCCATAGCACTCACTTCTGTCATCATGAAGTGCTTTGAGAGACTAGTCAAGGATCATATCACCTCTACCTTACCTGACATGCTAGACCCACTTCAATTTGCTTACCGCCCCAATAGATCCATAGACTGCCCTGTCCCATCTGGACAAGAGGAATACCTATGTAAGAATGCTGTTCAACACCATAATACACTCCAGGCTCATTGACCTGCTTGGCCATGCATGCCTCTAACTCAATCATCAAGTTTGCAGGTGACACAACAGTAGTAGGCTTGATTACCAACAATGACGAGACAGCCTACAGGGAGGAGGTGAGGGCTCTGGGAGTGTGGTGCCAGGAAAATAACCTCTCACTCAACATCAACAAAACAAAGGAGATGATCGTGGACTTCAGGAAACAGCAGAGGGAGCACCCCCCTATCCACATCGACGGGACCACAGTGGAGAAGGTGGAAAGCTTCCTTGGCGTACACATCACTGACCTACAGCACCCGATGTCACATGAAAGCCAAAAAGATAATCAAGGACAACAACCACCCGAGCCACTGCCTGTTCACCCCGCTATCATCCAGAAGGCGAGGTCAGTACAGGTGCATCAAAGCTGGGACTGAGAGACTGAAAAACAGCTTCTATCTCAAGGCCATCAGATTGTTAAATCTAGCACATTGGAAGCTGCTGCCTACATACATAGACTTGAAATCACTGGCCACTTTAATAAATGGAACACTAGTCATTTTAATAATGTTTAAATATTTTGCATTACTCATCTCATATGTATATACTGTATTCTATTCTACTGTATCTTATTCTATGCCGCTCTGACATTGCTCATCCATATATTTATATATATTTATATTTACTTAGATTTGTGTGTATTGTGTGTGTTGTGAAATTGTTAGATATTGCTTGTTAGATATTACTGCACTGTTGGAGCTAGAAACACAAGCGTTCCGCTACACCCGCAATAACATCTGCTAAACGTGTATGTGACCGATAAAATGTTTTTTTTTTATTTCACCTTTATTTAACCAAGTTGAGAACAAGTTCTCATTTACAATTGCGACCTGGCCAAGATAAAGCAAAGCAGTTCGACAACATACAACAACACAGAGTTACACATGGAGTAAGACAAACATACAGTCAATAATACAGTAGAAAAATAAGTCTATATACAATGTGAGCAAATGAGGTGAGATAAGGGAGGTAAAGGCAAAAAGGCCATGGTGGCAAAGTAAATACAATATAGCAAGTAAAACACTGGATTGGTAGATTTGTAGTAGAAGAAAGTGCAAAGTAGAAATAATGGGGTGCAAAGGAGCAAAATAAATAAATACAGTAGGGGAAGAGGTAGTTGTTTGGGCTAAATTATAGATGGCTATGTACAGGTGCAGTGATCTGTGAGCTGCTCTGACAGCTGGTGCTTAAAGCTAGTGAGGGAGATAAGTGTTTCCAGTTTCAGAGATTTTTGTAGTTCGTTCCAGTCATTGGCAGCAGAGAACTGGAAGGAGAGACGGCCAAAGGAGGATTTGGCTTTGGGGGTGACCAGAGAGATATACCTGCTGGAGCGCGTGCTACAGGCGGGTGCTGCTATGGTGACCAGTGAGCGGAGATAAGGGGGGACTTTACCTAGCAGGGTCTTGTAGATGACCTGGAGCCAGTGGGTTTGGCGACGAGTATGAAGCGAGGGCCAGCCAACGAGAGTGTACAGGTCGCAGTGGTGGGTAGTATATGGGGCTTTGGTGACAAAACGGAGGGCACTGTAATAGACTGCATCCAGTTCGTTGAGTAGGGTATTGGAGGCTATTTTGTAAATGACATCGCCGAAGTCGAGGATCGGTAGGATGGTCAGTTTTACGAGGGTATGTTTGAGTGAAGGATGCTTTGTTGCGAAATAGGAAGCCAATTCTAGATTTACCTTTGGATTGGAGATGTTTGATGTGAGTCTGGAAGGAGAGTTTACAGTCTAACCAGACACCTAGGTATTTGTAGTTGTCCACATATTTTTAGTCAGAGCCGTCCAGAGTAGTGATGCTGGAAAGGCGGTCAGGTGCAGGCAGCGATCGGTTGAAGAGCATGCATTTAGTTTTACTTGTATTTAAGAGCAGTTGGAGGCCACAGAAGGAGAGTTGTATGGCATTGAAGCTCGTCTGGAGGGTTGTTAACACAGTGTCCAAAGAAGGGCCAGAAGTATACACAATGGTGTCGTCTGCGTAGAGGTGGATCAGAGACTCACCAGCAGCATGATTTGATTTGAATTGGTTCTATTGCGTCGGTCAATTTAAACTTACCAGCTTGAATAGTTTTAAGTGTTTCAAATACTGTATTTGACATAGGTCTGGCCTATTGTAATCTATAGGATAAGATTCAATACGGTCAGAATAAGTTGAGTTATACCGTGCAGTGTGTGTTTGTGAGTTGAGTTTCTCCCTTTGCCTATTAGACTGTAGTACCACTGAATAAAGGAGGGGTAAGGTTGAGAGATAGAGAGGGTGTGAGAGAGGGAGACATGGACAGGGACCTGTGTCTCTTATCCTGTCATACTGTAGTTACAGTACAGTAGGAGTGTGTGGGTTTTAATGATATTGTATCTGAAGCCTTTTAAATGTATCTGATTAAGTCCACCTACAGGCCTAGAGTGGTACTTTTAGGCGTGTCTTGGTTGTATTAGGTGACAGATTACAGACCAGCGAATTACAGCTAGTACAGTAGTTGATAGAGGTCTGAAGCACACATTGTGCCCTGGTTCTCTTAAGAAAATTGTTGAACAATAGCCATAGGATGGTCTCTAATATTACGTTCATGTAAGTGGTCTCTTGTGATGATTTGTTTGAAGCCTTTTAAATGTGTCTTATGAAGTCCAACTACAGCAAGTGGTCAGTTGAGTCTGGCTGTGCCTTGGTTGTGTCTGGCGAGTGATCACTACAGAACAGCTATTACCATCTTAGGGTTGTCATTGGTCACTGATATTAAGCAGTGTCTATTGATCTCTAAAAGTGTTCGAAGTGATGTTCAGAAGTGGACTATGAAAAAATGAAAAAAGTTTATTGGTCGCCTACACAGATGTGCAGATGTTACTGCAGGTGTAGCGAAATGCTTGTGTTTCTAACTCCAACATTGCAGTAATACCTAGCAAAATGGTTGTGTATTGGTTATCACAGGCAAAAGATCACAGAAGGACAGATTGCAGAACAGCTATTACCGCCTTAGTGATGTAGGATGGTCACTTGTATTAAGTGGTAATTGCTTAATTCCATTCAATATATTGGTCATGTGTTTCTTAGAAAGCTTCTTTATCAAAGCACTTTTGCAACACGTGTCAGCAATAAATATAATTGAAGGAAATTAAGCTGCCGTCTGAACCTTCCTTTAACCTGAACCTTCTTTTGGGGCTCCCGAGTGGTGCAGTGGTCTAAGGCACTGCATCTCTGTGCTAGAGGCGTCACTACAGACCCTGGTTTGATTCCAGGCTGTATCACAACCGGCCGTGATTGGGAGTCCCTTATGGCAGCGCACAATTGGCCCAGCGTCATCCAGGTTAGGGTTTGGCCGGGGTAGGCCGTCATTGTAAATAAGAATTTGTTCTTAACTGACTTGACTAGTTAAATAATGGTTCAATATAAAAACATTTGCAATTGCAGTTTTATAATCCTAGGACTGAGCACCCCTTCAGCGGTCCAAAACATTTTTGCAATCTTGGTTATAGTGTCAGCACACCACACGTATTATACTAAGTGGTCTTTTGTGATTAAACAGTCTTTGATAATGATCTTAAAAGGATTGACCAACTAAAATCCATGAACTGTTCAGTCAGCCAATCAACTAACAGATTCATCTGTCAGCCCGCCAATGGGCTGCTTCATTGTTGGTTTTCCCAGAGTCCTCATTGTGCATGCTGTGTGTGTTTCTGATTAGTCCACACAGTGCCTGCAATGTGGACGCTGAGATACCTAGAGTCATCCCTAAGAAAGATTGAGCATTTTCATACTTTCAGGCTTCATTTTTTGTTTCAAATATGTTTTATGATGAAGCATAGGTGTCCAAGTATGCAATTGTACAATTTGTTTTGTGAGCTTATTTCTTTTACATAAAAGACAACAGTTACAGTTGAAGGCGGAAGTTTACATACACTTGTTTTTCAACCACTCCACAAATTTCTTGTTAACAAACTATAGTTTTGGCAAGTTGGTTAGGACATCTACTTTCTGCATGACACAAGTACATTTTCCAAAAATTGTTTACAGACAGATTATTTCACTTATAATTCACTGTATCACAATTTAAGTGGGTCAGAGGTTCACATACACTAAGTTGACTGTGCCTCTAATCCTTAAACAGCTTGTAAAATTCCAGGAAATTATGTCATGGCTTTAGCAGCTTCTGATATAATAATTGACTTCATTTGAGTCAATTGGAGATGTACCTGTGGATATATTTCAAGGCCTACTTTCAAACTCAGTGCCTCTTTGCTTGCCATCATGGGGAAATGAAAAGAAATCAGCCAAGACCTCAGAAAACAATTGTATCCCTCCACAAGTCTGGTTCATCCTTGGGACGTTCATCTGTACAAACAATAGTACGCAAGCATAAACACCATGGGACCACGCAGCCGTCATAGCGCTCAGGAAGTAGACTCGTTGTGTCTCCTAGAGATGAACGTACTTTGGTGCGAAAAGTGCAATTCAATCCCAGAACAACAGCAAAGGACCTTGTGAAGATGCTGGAGGAAACAGGTACAAAAGTATCCACAGTAAAACGAGTCCTATATCGACATAACCTGAAAGGCCGCTTAGCAAGGAAGAAGCCACTGCTCCAAAACCGCCATAAAAAAGCCAGACTACGGTTTGCAACTGCACATGAGGACAAGATTGTACTTTTTGGAGAAATATCCTCTGGTCTGATGAAACAAATATAGAACTGTTTGGTCATAATGACCATCGTTATGTTTGGAGGAAAAAGGGGGAGGCTTGCAAGTCGGAGAACACCATCCCAACCATGAATCACGGGGGGTGGCAGCATCATGTTGTGGGGGTGCTTTGCTGCTGGAGGGACTGGTGCACATCACATAATAGATGTCATCATGAGAAGGAAAATATATTATTATATTGAAGCAACATTTCAAAACATCAGTCAGGAAGTTAAAGCTTGGTCGCAAATGGGTCTTCCAAATGGACCCCAAGCATACTTGCAAGCAAAGTTGTGGAAAAATGGCTTAAGGACAACAAAGTCAAGGTATTGGAGTGGCCATCACAAAGCCCTGACCTCAATCCCATAGGAAATTTGTGGGCAGAACTGAAAAAGCATGTGCGAGCAAGGAGGCCTACAAACCTGACATAGTTACACCAGCTCTGTCAGGAGGAATGGGCCAACATTCACCCAACTTAGTGTGGGAAGCTTGTGGAAGGCTACCCGAAACGTTTGACCCAAGTTAAACAATTTAAAAGCAACGCTACCAAATACTTGAGTGTATGTAAACTTCTGACCCACTGGGAATGTGATGAAGGAAATAAAACCTGAAATAAATCATTCTCTCTACTATTATTCTGACATTTCACAGTCTTAAAATAAAGTGGTGATCCTAACTGACCTAAGACATGGCAGTTTTACTAGGACTAAATGTCAGGAATTGTGAAACTGAGTTTAAATGTATTTGGCTAAGGTGTATGTAAACTTCCGACTTCAACTGTACATACCGAAATGATCACGAGTATTACAACAGGATATTGTTGCAAGAGTTGAAATGTTTAAACAGAATGGGAACATAAACATTTGTATAAAAAAGTGAAGACAAACTGAAAAAAAAGAAAGAAAAAGCTGAGTGCCCCCTGAAGGTTGCATCGTAACATTAGGAGCTTACTTCCTAAACTGGATTAGATCAAGATCTAGGCCGGACATTGTGGTATTGACTGAAATGTGGTTCTCTGGGGACATTCTGGACTCTGATATATATTTTGAGGGTTATAATGTGTTCAGAGTTGACAGACAGGGTAGAGGTGGTGGAGTAGACTTTATTATAAAAAAAATATTTCTCTGTCTCTTTACTGAAATCCATTTCCCTTGCCCAAAAAATGTAGCTACTATCTTTTAGCTTTTGTCTGGCGGAAAAATGTATCCATAATTGGCTTCAGACAATCTAAAAGACATTATCTAAACCTTACCCAGTTTGTGACTAAGCATACATGGCCCAACCCTAAAGATCCTTCAAAGTCAACTCTGATTTGATCTTATTTTAATGAATACATCAGAAATATGTTTCTACTGGTGTCTTTGCCCAAGACATTAGTGACCATTGCCCAGTTGTCTGTTAGAGATGTGAGAATACAAAAATCTAAGCCTCATGTCATCACAAAGAGGAATTCTAAAAACGTCAGTGAACAGGCTTTTTTTAACATGATCTTTATTTTATTGACCTTGATTGTATTTCAACTATCCCTGAATCTGATTTAGCTTTGAGCCTTGTTGCAGATGCTCCCTTCAAAATATTACAAGGTAAAGGTAGATAAAATGCATGGTACACCGGAATCAGAATACTGTTTCTACGTTACTCCTTTTTCATTTACAAGGCCCTACTTCGTTAACTTCAGTCTTATCTAACTTTGCTGTTGAAGTATGGACACCGGATTTCCTAACCTTGATTTTGTTTATATATTTGGTTAATTAGTCTCAAGATGGGGAAATAATGGAGGGGGTAGCTCATCTATTAATTTGCCCATCTATCACTGATCAGAGACATTTAGCATGCAATAATGTATAACTTAAATCAAGTATAGGCCTATTATTTTTGCTCTATTGTGTATAGGCAACTCCAAAAGTCTGCAGAGGTTGTGAAATATGAATATGAGACTCACATGCTTTTGAAAATATGGATTGTTATTATTTTCTATCGGTATCATGATGATGATACTCAAATCATCGTACAGAGGTTCAGCCAGATCAAATGTATTCATTTCTTGACATGATAGGAAAGAGCAGATTCTAAGGTTTCTAAAGCACACACAGGCAAACTCTCTAAAAAGAGGGGGCTAGGGCTCTGTTTCAAAATATAACCTTTTAATTACATGACAATTGTGTGAGAAAAATAATATTTATATTTTATGCTGTTATAATCCATTATATTCTTACTATAAAATATACACTGAGTATACAAAACAGCTCTTTCCATGACATATACTGACCAGGTGAATCCTGTTGTAAGCTATGATCCCTTATTGAAGTCCCTTGTTAAATCCACTTCAATCAGTGTAGATGAAGGGGAGGAGACAGGTTAAAGAAGGATTTTTAAGCATTGAGACAATTGAGACATGTATTGTGTATATTTTTATTTTTAAATGTTTTATTTCACCTTTATTTAACCAGATAGGCCAGTTGAGAACAAGATCTAATTTACAACTGTGACCTGTCCAAGATAAAACAAGGCAACGCAACACAAACAACACACAGTTACACACATTTAGCAATTAACACTGACGTGAAAGATGTGCAGAAGATGAATGTGCAAGTAGAGATACTTGGGTGCAAAGGAGCAAAAAAATAAATAACAATATGAGGATGAGGTAGTTGGGTGGGCTATTTACAGATGGGCTGTGAACAGGTGCAATGATTGGTCAGCTGCTCTGACAGCTGATGCTTAAAGCTAGTGAGGGAGATAAAGACTCCAGCTTCAGTGATTTTTGCAATATGTTGCAGTATTGGCAACAGAATTGGAAGGAAAGGTGGCCAAACGATGAGTTGGCTTTGGGGATGACCAGTGAAATATACCTGCTGGAGAGCGTGCTACTGGTGGGTGCTGCTATGGTGACCAGCTGAGTTAAGGCGGGGCTTTACCTAGCAAAGACTTATAGATGACCTGGGCCACTGGGTTTGGTGACAAATGAAGCGAGGGCCAGCCAACGAAAGCATACAGTTCGCAGTGGTGGGTAGTATATGGGGTTTTGGTGATAAAACGGATGGCACTGTGATAGAATACATCCAATTTGCTGAGTATAGTGTTGGAGGCTATTTTGTAAATGACATCGCTGAAGTCAAGGATCGATGGATAGTCAGTTTTACGAGGGTATGTTTGGCAGCATGAGTGAAGGATGCTTTGTTGTGAAATAGGTAGCCGATTCTAGATTTAATTTTGGATTTGAGATGCTTAATGTGAATCTGGAAGGAGAGCTTACAATCTAACCAGACACCTAGGTATTTGTAGTTGTCCATATATTCTAAGTCAGAACCGTCCAGAGTAGTGATGCTAGACGGGTGGGTGGGTGCGGGCAGCGATCGGTTGAAGAGCATGCATTTAGATTTACTTGCATTTAAGAGCAGTTAGAGGCCACTGAAGGAGTGTTGTATGACATTGAAGCTCGTCTGGAGGCTTGTTAACACAGTGTCCCTAGAAGGGCCAGAAGTATACAGAATGGAGTCATCTGCGTAGAGGTGGATCAGAGAATCATCAGCAGCAAGAGCGACATCATTGATGTATACAGAGAAAAGAGTTGCCCCGAGAATTGAACCCTGTGGCACCGCCATAGAGACTGCCAGAGGTCCAAACAACAGGCCCTCCGATTTGACACACTAAACTCTATCTAAGAAGTAGTTGGTGAACCAGGCGAGGCAGTCATTTGAGAAACCAAGGCTGTTGAGTCTGCCAATAAGAATGTGGTGATTGACAGAGTCGAAAGCCTTGGCTAGGTCGATGAAGACGGCTGCAGAGTACTGTCTCTTATCGATGGTGGTTATGATATCGTTTAGGACCTTGAGCATGGCTGATTTGCACCCATGACCAGCTCGGAAACCAGATTGCATAGCGGAGAAGGTACGGTGAGATTCGAAATGGTCGGTGAGCTATTCGAAGACTTTAGAAAGGCAGGGTAGGATAGATATAGGTCTGTAACAGTTTGGGTCTAGAGTGTCCCCCTTTGAAGAGGGGGATGACCGCGGCAGTTTTCCAATCTTTAGGGATCTTAGATGATACGAAAGAGAGGTTGAACAGGCTAGCAATAGGGGTTGCAACAATTGCGGCGAATAATTTTAGAAAAAGGGTCCAGATTGTCTAGCCCAGCTGATTTGTAAGGGTCCAGATTTTGCAGCTCTTTCAGAACATCAGCTATCTGGATTTAGGTGAAGGAGAAATGGGGGAGGCTTGGGCAAGTTGCTGTGGGGGGTGCTGAGCTGTTGACCGGGGTAGGGGTAGCCAGGTGAAAGCATGGCCAGCCGTAGAAAAATGCTTATTGAATTCTCGATTATCATAGATTTATCGGTGGTGACAGTGTTTCCTAGCCTCAGTGCAGTGGGCAGCTGGGAGGAGGTGCTCTTATTCTCCATGGAATTTAGTGTCTCAGAACTGTTTGAAATTTGTGCTACAGGATGCGTAAATTGGTTGCTAACTTCCCTGAAAAGTTGCATATCGCGGGGGCTATTTGATCCTAATGCAGTACGCCACAGGCTGTTTTTGTGCTGGCCATGGGCAGTCAAGTCTGGGGCGAACCAAGGGCTATTTCTGTTCCAAAAAATTTGAATGGGGCATGTTATTTAGGATGGCGAGGAAAGCACTTTTAATGAAAAACCAGGCATCCTCTACTGACGGAATGAAGTCAATATCCTTCCAGGATACCCGGGCTAGGTTGATTAGAAAGGCCTGCTCGCTGAAGGGTTTTAGGGAGCGTTTGACAGTGATGAGGGGTGGTCGTTTGACCACGGACCCATTACGGACGTGGGCAATGAGGCAGTGATTGTTGAGATCCAGGTTAAAGACAGCAGAGGTGTATTTAGAGGGCAAGTTGGTCAGGATGATATCCAAGAGGGTGCCCATGTTTAGAGATTTGGGGTTGTACCTGGTAGGTTCCTTGATAATTTGTGTGAGATTGAGGGCATCTAGCTTAGATTGTAGGACGGCCAGGGTGTTAAGCATATCCCAATTTAGGTCCCCTTACAGTACGAACTCTGAAGATAGATGGGATGCAATCAATTCACATATGGTGTCCAGGGCACAGCTAGGGGCTGAGGGGGGTCTATAACAAGCGACAACGGTGAGAGACTTGTTTCTGGAAAGGTGGATTTTTAAAAGTAGAAGCTTGAATTGTTTGGGCATAGACCTGGATAGTATGACAGAACTCTGAAGGCTATCTCTGCAGTAGATTGCAATTCCGCCCCCTTAGGCAGTTCTATCTTGTCAGAAAATGTTATAGGAGGGGTCAGGAGACACTGTGGCCCCATCCGATGAAACCCCCGGACAGGGCCAAACAGGCAGGATGTAACCCCACCCACTTTGCCAAAGCACAGCCCCCACAGCACTAGAGGGATATCTTCAACCACCAACTTACCATCCTGAGACAAGGCCGAGTATAGCCCACAAAGATCTCCTCCACGGCACAACCCAAGGGGGGCGCCAACCCAGACAAGAAGACCACGTCAGTGACTCAACCCACTCAAGTGACGCACCCCTCCTAGGGATGGCATGGAAGAGCACCAGTAAGCCAGTGACTCAGCCCCTGTAATAGGGTTAGAGGCAGAGAATCCCAGTGGACAGAGGGGAACCGGCCAGGCAGAGACCGCAAGGGCGGTTCGTTGCTCCAGTGCCTTTCCGTTCACCTTCACACTCCGGGGCCAGACTACACTCAATCATAGAACCTACTGAAGAGATGAGTCTTCAATAAAGACTTAAAGGTTGAGACCGAGTCTGCGTCTCTCACATGGGTAGGCAGACCATTCCATAAAAATTGAGCTCTATAGAAGAAAGCCCTGCCTCCAGCTGTTTGCTTAGAAATTCTAGGGACAATTAGGAGGCCTGCGTCTTGTGACCGTAGCGTACGTGTAGGTATGTATGACAGGACCAAATTGGAAAGATAGGTAGGAGCAAGCCCATGTAATGCTTTGTAGTTTAGCAGTAAAACCTTGAAATCAGCCCTTGCCTTAACAGGAAGCCAGTGTTGGGAGGCTAGCACTGGAGTAATATGATACATTTTTTGGGTTCTAGTCAGGATTCTAGCAGCCATATTTAGCACTAACTGAAGTTTATTTAGTGCTGTATCCGGGTAGCCGGAACGTAGAGCATTGCAGTAGTCTAACCTAGAAGTAACAAAAGCATGGATACATTTTTCTGCAGGTGTTCCTAATGTTTGGTATATTCAGTGAATGTGTGTTAACTGTGATCAGGGCAGGGGAATATGTATTTTATGGTCTGTTTAACTTCACAAGGGTAGGGGGCAGCATTCGGAATTTTGGATGAAAAGTGTGCCCATAGTAAACTGCCTGCTACTCAGGCCCAGAAGCTAGGATATGTATATAATTGGTAGATTTGGATAGAAAACACTCTAACATTTCCAAAACTGTTCAAATAATGTCTGTGAGTATAACAGAACTGATATGGCAGGCAGAAACCTGAGGGAAATCCATCCAGGAAGTACTATTATTTTGAAAGGCTGTTTTTCCATTGAAAGCCTATCCACCATACACAGACTTAGGACCCAGTTCATGAGCTCTATGGCTTCTTCTACATGTGGCCAGTCTTTAGGCATTGTTTCAGGCTTTTACTCTGAAATATGAGGGAGACAAAGCACCTTCGATGAGTGGAAAGTGGAATTTTCCAGACATGAGTCCAGCGATTGGGAGCGCGCCTTTCTTGTTTCTCCTTTTCTATTGACGAAGCTTTTGTCCGGTTGAAATATTATTGATTATTTATGACAAAAACAACATGAGGATTGATTTTAAACATCGTTTGACATGTTTCTACGAACTTTTATTGTACTTTTTGATATTTTGTCTGTCTGTTGTGGCCGCGCTTTTAAGATAGACAGAAAAGTAGATATTGAGGTGATCAAGTAGAAAGAGAAGAGAAACGAGTGGCCATTTTTCTCTTCCCTTTTTTTCTGTTTTTCAAAAAAGATGAGGACTGTGTTCCTTTAAACCCTCGGGCTTAGCTAAGTCTGGGGTGTGTGTGTGTGTGTGTGTGTGTGTGTGTGTGTGTGTGTGTGTGTGTGTGTGTGTGTGTGTGTGTGTGTGTGTGTGTGTGTGTGTGTGTGTGCCCCTCGTGTCACGTCTGAACAGCCTTGGCTATCAGTGCAAGCTTGCTGCGCTGATATTCAGACGTTTCTGCCATGTGTACAGTCTGTCAGAACGTGGCCTTCAGATTGCAGGCCTACACAAGATGAAGGAGCTATGGGCAGCCTTGCTGTGTGGAGAACAATGTGCTATCTGTTTCCCTAGGTGTCCAGATATCCCTGTCCTGAAATGTTTGAATCCTTATTGTATGTATCATGATTCATTGTGTGTGTCAGTTCGTGCCTGTGTGTCAACATACAATGGTTGTTATTACTATTAAAGTATTCTGATTCTGGTGAGTCAGGGCAAATAACTGAATAACATGGTCCATTTAAAAAACAAACATACAATATCAGGCTTTTAATGGTGGAAAAGTAACCCTTTTTGACAATGTGAACCATGGATGAATGCCAAGTATCTCAAAACACATGAATGCATGCACACATACACATACACATACAAAGGATCTGCCATTGCAGTAGAAAGGAAAGAAGAGGCAATCCTTTTAAGTTGTTTTTTGCTCTCCTTTGTCGCTCTTTCTTTCCTGTCCTGTTTGAAGTTCACATTCTCTCATCTATAATAAGGCCCATGTTTTGAACAGAGTGAGAGTGAAAGGAGAGGAGAGGAGGACGATAAGAGAAAATGAAAGGACAAGCCTCTGATTGCTGTTTCATTGTTGAGTGGCAGTTTAATTAGGAATGTTTTGATGTTAAGAAGTCTGAAAAAGTCCTCTACAGAAACACAGCTCCTCTCCTACTTTCTCCACTTGTTTAATTTTTCATTTTCATCTTATACAGTATATCTTATTATTTTTCTTTCCTACTTCTGCTCCTTTCCTCCTCTCCCCTCCACTCCTCCTCCTCCCCCTCCTACTGTGTATCAGTCTGAGACAGACGGTGCGTGGGGTATCCCCCAGACACACACACACACTGGCATACAAGCAAGCACGCATGCGCACGTGCACACACACAGGGAAAATAGGAAATTGCTCTATGTTTTGACACTATTTTCCATATCACCTAGTACCATGTCACATGTATATATGAATTTAATTTAGAAAAGGCATTTACAGTGTTAAAAAAGGTCTATAATAGTTTTGTATTGTATTCGAATACTAACGTCCGTTCGGATATTCAAATAACCGTGTACATCCCTACTGTCTATTTATCCAAGGTTGTAGCTATTTGTTGCACTCACAACATGTATGAGACAAATTTATCACAACATTTAGCCTACATCTCACAGTGTGACTCCGACCTAAACTTAGTTGAATGTGAATCTTCTAGTTGCATGGACATGTACATAGTCTGTAGAAACTGTATAGTGGACACTGTACATCTGTATCATGGCTTACATAAACGCTGAATCCACCATCCAGATTATGCTATACTATTAACACGCGCACACACACATCAGTAAAGGGGACCAATAGCATCTGTTTGAATGACACAAATTGGACTGGTGAAGAAGGCTTAATCAGGATGAAGGGATAGATTTTAAAGAGCAAGGGAGTGAAGGAGAGAGGGGGGATAACAGATGATACAGGACTTAAAGGAGGGAGAGAGAAGAGGCAGGATGGAGGTGACCAAGCGTAACATTTTATATATAACCCTTATTTTACAGGTAAGTTTACTGAGAACACATTCTCATTTACAGCAACGAGCTGGGGAATAGTTACAGGGGAGAAGAGGGGGATGAATGAGCCAATTTATCCAACTTTTCCTCTCAATTTCTCTCACCCCCCCTCTCTCTACCCCTCTCTCTTTCCCCCTCTCTCTCGCTCGCTTTCTCTCTCTCTCTCCCGCTCTCTACTCACTGTCAAACTGGGAGTCTGTGTCCCTCACTCCACTCTAATGAAGACAGGTGATGACAGAGCAATGATAGAGAGATGAGAGAGGAGAAAGAAATATGATGACGGACATGATGGAAGAAGAGGAGAGAAACGGGAAAGGAGATCATGACAAACGTGTGATGGAGGGATGTAAAAATTGAGGTAATGACAGAGGTGTGATGGGGGGAGTGATGGAAGCAGGGACAAGGAGAGATAGAGAGGTGTGCGTGTAGACAGGGACAGGTATAGAGGGAGGGTGAAAGGTAGGGGAGGGAGAGAGAGAGGGAGTGAGGTAGAGGGTAACGAGTCTAGAGAAGGGAGAGAGACCGGAAGAGAGGAAGGAGCAAGCAAGGGAGCAAGGACGGGAGAAAGGTTAGGTGAATTGAAGGAAGTAAAGGAAGATGGAAGGAGGGGAGAAATATGAAGGGAGGGAGGGCGAATGAGTTGGAAAATGGGAGAAATGGTAGAACAGTAGTAGCAGTACATCAGATTTTTTT
Organism: Salmo salar; assembly: GCF_965601325.2. Classification (NCBI taxonomy): domain Eukaryota; kingdom Metazoa; phylum Chordata; class Actinopteri; order Salmoniformes; family Salmonidae; genus Salmo; species Salmo salar. Next base: position 33,217,602 of record NC_138297.1, on the reverse strand, counting down.
CACTTTGTCTAGACCTCCCTTTTTCTCAATCCCTCCATCCCTAGTATATACAGTAACTCTCTCTCTCTTTTTTTTTTACCTCTGTCTATGTTCTGTCTTTCACGCCCAAAAACAGTCAATATCCAGTGAGTATGCACTTTTAGCGCTCATCCTTGACATTTCCTACACAAATTTTTTCCCTACTTTTCTGAGAAAAAGAAGGGAATGACATTTTAGCCTGGCGCCTAAACACTGTAGTAGAGACGGGTTGGTTGTCTCACTGGTTGGTTGTCAAGCACTTATTACTCTCAATCTAAATGGCACTGTTTCATATTTGTAAGGTTAAAATGTGTGAATTATTTGAAAGAACTCATCCATCTAGTCAATTCATGTCAGCATGACAAAACATTGAGTTGAGGAGAATGTTATGTTCATAGGTGGTATACAGAAGATAGCCCTGTATGGTAAAAGACCAAGTCCTTATTATGGCAAGAAAAGCTCAAATAAGCAAAGAGAAACGACAGTCCATCATTACTTTAAGACATGAAGGTCAGTCAATCCTGAACATTTCAAGAATGTTCTTCAAGTGCAGTTGCCAAAACCATCAAGTGCTATGATTAAACTGGCTCCAATGAGGTCTTTGTGAGGTGCAGAGTAGGTGAACAGATGATCTCCGCATTTGTGGTTCCCACAGTGAAGCATGGAGGAGGAGGTGTGATGGTGCTTTGCTGGTGACACTGTCAGAGATTTATTTTGAATTCAAGGCACACTTAACCAGCATGGCTACAACAGAATTCTGCAGTGATACGCCATCCCATCTGGTTTGCACTTAGTGGGACTATCATTTGTTTTTCAACGGGACAATGATCCAACACCTCAAGGCTGTGTAAGGGCTATTTGACCAAGAAGGAGAGTGATGGAATGCTGCATCAGATGACCTGGCCTCCACAATCACCCAACCTCAACCCAATTGAGATGGTTTGGGATGAGTTGGACCACAGAGAAAAGGAAAAGCAGCCAACAAGTGCTCAGCGTAAGTGAGAACTCCTTCAAGACGGTTAGAAAAGCATTCCAGGTGAAGCTGGTTGAGAGAATGCCAAGAGTGTGCAAAGCTGTCATCAAGGCAAAGGGTGGCTACTATAAAGAATCTCAAATATAACATATATTTTGATTTGTTTAACACTTTTTTGGTTACTACATGATTTCACATGTTTTGATGTCTTCACTATTATTCTACAATGTAGAAAATAGTAAAAATAAAGAAAAACCCTTCAATGAGTTGGTGTGTCCAAACTTTTGACTGGCACTGTATGTGGACACCCCTTCATATTAGTGGATTCAACTATTTCAGCCACACCCGTTGCTGATACATTTATAAAATTGAGCACACGGCCATGCACTCCCCATTGACAAACATTGGCATTAGAATGGTCGTACTGAAGAGCTCACTGACTTTCAACATGGCACCGTCATAGGATGCCACCTTTCCAACAAGTCAGTCCGTCAAATTTCTGTCCTGCTAGAGCTGCCCCGATGAACAGTAAGTGCTGTTATTGTAAAGTGGAAACATCTAGGAGCAACAATGGTTCAGCTGCTCACAGAACGGGACCGCCGAGTGCTGAAGCGCGTAGCACGTAAAAATCGTCTGTCCTCAGTTGCAACACTCACTACCTCTGGGAGCAAAGTCAACAAAATAACTGTTACTTCAGAAGCGTCACGAAATGTGTTTCCATGGCCGAGCAGCCGCACACAATCCTAAGATCACAATGTGCAGTGCCAAGTGTTGGCTGGAGTGGTGTAAAGCTTGCTGCCAGTGGACTCTGGAGCAGTTGAAACACGTTCTCTGGATTGATGAATCACACTTCACCATCAGATAGACGAATCTGGGTTTGGCGGATGCCAGGGACTGTTTTTCATGGTTCGGGCTAGGCCCCTTAGTTTCAGTGGTAAATCTTAATGCTGCAGCATACAATGACATGCCCCCGTGCACAAAGCGAGGTCCATACAGAAATGATTTGTTGAGATCAGTGTGGAAGAACTCTACTGGGCTGCACAAAGCCCTGACCTCAACCCCATCAAACACCTTTGGGATGAATTAGAACACCGACTGCAAGCCAGGCCTAATAGCCCAACATCAGTGACCAACCTCACTAATGCTCTTGTGGCTGTCCCCGCAGCAATGTTCCAACATCTAGTGGAAAGTCTTCCCAGAAGAGTGGAGGCTGTTATAGCTGCAAATAGGGGACCAACTCCACATTAATGTCCATGATTTTGGAATGAGATGTTCGACTATCAGGTCTTTTAGTCATGTAGTGTATTTCTAGTCTACACTTTATGTAGCCATTAGCGATAATGCTAATGTTAATGGTCTGCTGGCAGATGGAAAGGCTTTCCCAAAAACCTTCTCAATTAAATGTTGACTACAAAGTAGCCTATGCCAACCTGACAGAATGATGTCATCATTATTTGCATCAATCCAGTGGCCTTTTGTTTTGCAAACTTTGCAATTACATTAGTGCTACAAAAACACTGCTAACCAAACAATGGTCTCTTAAAGGGTAACTGCACCAAACATTTAAAATCGTTTTTTTTTCTCTCCAGACCTCAAAAGGGGTCTCCTGATGTGGTGTAAGCATTGTTTTGGACTTAGAACCTCCAATTTTGTTGTATTTCTATTAAAAAAAGTTTGATTTTGAGAGCAAAAACCTGAAAAAACTGACAGAGACCTGAAAAATCTCAAATTAAAAAATGTCATTTGGGAGAAGAAAAAAATCTAAGTCTCTGTATGCTATGTTGCTTCATTCCCTATTACATTTGCTGTGCCTCCCCTTGTTGACTGTTGGCAGTTTGTTTGGCTAGCTATGTTAGCTTTGAATGGGACTGTTGTTTTTCAATTCCACAACATTGCAAAAGTTGAGATGGCTTGCAGTGGAGATGGCTTGCAGTAGTGAAGATTGTCAACTACTCTGACTGTTACCAAATGTGTGGTGAGCCTGTGCACCAGCGGCAGCAGTGGCATCACCCAAGTAAGTGGGTGCTGCACAAACGGTAGTGCTGGAGGAATAGCAAGCTATCTATGAGATGTTCCCTCCTCCTCCTGACCATCAATGTTTCCTCTACTCCACTCACCATCTAAAGTGTTTGACCTGAACAACCCTCCATGACCCATCCGTCAGACTTCTGAACATTCTTTATTAGCTAACACATTTGATTTACCTTGTTATCTTGAATTTCTCGATGTATACTCAATTCAGATTTTAGCTTTCAAAAGGACTAAGCTACTAGCAAACATTCTTAAAGCCAACCCCATACTGTGTGACATCCAACCCTGCAATTGGGCTTGTTGTCACAAGTGGAGAGTGTGTCTGATGGCTTATAACGCCATGTTGGAATACGTTATGAGGATAAAAAGGCTCCCCATTTCAACCCAAGACCTTGGTCTTTCTCCTAATATTGAAAATAGTCCTGTAAGATATACTGGTGCTATCAGGACTCAGGATAAGACCCAGATGCAGACAGTTCGAATCACAGATGTTTATTTACAAAACAGGGGGAAGGCAAATGTCAGGTCAAGGGCAGCCAGAGGTCGATAATCCAGGGCAGAGTCAGTAAGGTACAGAATGGCAGGCAAGCTCAAGGTCAGGACAGGCAGAATGGTCAACACCGGAAGAACTAGAAAAAAGGGACTAGAGCGACCAGGAGTATGGGGAAAAACGAGGCAAGACGAACCGGCAACAGACAAACAGAGGTATAAATGCACAGGGGATAATGGTGAAAATGGGTGACACCTGGAGGGGGGTGGAGACAAGCACAAGACAGGTGAAACAAATCAGGGTGTGACAGGTGCTGATAAATACACATGAGTAATGTTCCTGTATCTTGACAATGCGCGCAGCTCCCCCGGGACTGCTGCACAGAGCGCAGAAGAAATATCAGCCCATGGAGAGAAGCACGAGATTGAAAAACTTTCTAGAGTTTTCTCTGTTAGTCAACACTATCAACGTTTCTCTTTACTGTGGCAATTGTGATCGAATCAATGCAGTATTAGCCACTTTCAATGGAACATACCGAAACAAAACAAATAGGAGTAGGATTCTATTGCGCAAGACTCAGCCCATACTCTACACAGACAGGTGCGGCATAACCAATCAGAGCTGCAGTAGGCCTATATGCAAATATATCGCCATATATGGATCTGTGCCATTTACTTTGAACTGGACTGTGTTTTCAACTGTGGTCGTGAGTAGATGCGTTTGTTTTGAGATCAAAGCAAGAGCTGCATGTAGCCACGTGTGCACATTTTGTTCATATCCTTTGCTAGTTAGTGAGTTATTAGCCCAGTTATAGATAATTTATAGTCAGCAATATGGGAGTGATTGCATCCTACAAGAGCACAAAACATCTACATTTCTTTGAAAAGTGAGTTAGGTAAAGATACTTTTTTTGTCTTAAATGGGCAGGTTGTATTTTGATACAGGCTTGAATAAGCTAAGTAGCCAGTAGGCAGTATAATTTGTCTGATTCTTTGTAATAATGGTATGGGATGCATGGTATGCATTTTATTTTGTAAAGCATCAAACAACACAACATTTTCAGTCATCACCTTGTCTGAAGGACAAGTGGATAAACAGTTTCCTGTTAAGCACTGCATGCTTTTTTCAAAAGTCTCATGGAATGTAGGCCATGGTGGAAAAAGTACCCAGTTGTCATACTTGAGTAAAAGTAAAGATACCTTAATAGAAAATGACTCAAGTAAAAGTCACCCACCCAGTAAAATACTACATGATTAAAATTCTAAAAGTATTTGGTTTTAAATGTACATAAGTGTCAAAAGTAAATGTAATTGCTAAAATATACTTAAGTATCAAAATTAAAACTAAAAATTTAAATAATTTCAAATTCCTTATATTAAGCAAACCAGACGGCACCATTTTCTTGTTGTTTTTTTTATTTACGGATAGACAGGTGCATACTCCAACACTCAGACATCATTTACAAACGAAGCATTTGTGTTTAGTTAGTCAATCAGATTAGAGGCAGTAGAGATGGCCAGGGATAAGTGTGTGAATTGGACCATTTTCATGTCTTGCTAAGCACTCAACATGTAACTAGTATTTTGGGTGTCAGGGAAAATGTATGGAGTAAAAAGTAAATTTCTTTAGGAATGTAGTGAACTAAAAGTAGTCAAAAATAAATAGTAAAGTACAGATCCCTCCCCAAAAAACGACTTAAGTAAATAACGTAAAGTATTTTTACCTATGTACTTTACACCACTGAATGTAGGCCTACATTGAACACCACACATTGGCTGCTACTGTAGGCTGAATGATAGAACAGCTATTTCCATGTTAAAATGTTATGGGGTGCATTTTCTCTATTGTTTCTGATGGTAGGCTACTCTGGTAGGTCTACATTATGGTCAAATAGCAACAGTAGCCTACATGATCACTGTTCAAATTAATTTAAAGCTAGTACAGCCTCAATGTTCACAGTAAACGCGCGCTGGAAGTTGCACAGAATTTTCACAATGTTCAAGTTTGCGCTCAGCAGACCTGAAGTTTGCTCAGTGCCAAAAATACTTAGAGGGAACATTGCACATGAGAGTAAAAAATGTGAGAACCAACCCCGGTTTCCTCTGTTTCAATTAACAAAATAACCTTGCCTAGCTCACACACTGCCGTTGTGACACACACACATACACACTCTTTATCTCACAACAATAGTGTGTGTGTGTGTAGTCCCCACAAGAATAGTAAACAAACAAAAATTGGAATAACTGGGGACATTTTGTTAGTCCCCACAAGGTCAAATGCTATTTCTAGGGGGTTTATGGTTAAGGTTAGAATTAGTGTTAGGGTTATAATTAGGGTTAGGAGCTAGGGTTAGGAGCTAGAGCTAGATTTAGGGTTAAGGTTAGGTTTTTGGGTTAAGGTTTGGGTAAGAGTTAGGGTTTAGGGAAAGTAGTATTTTGAATGGAACTGAATTGCGTGTCACCACAAGGTTAGTTGTACAAGACTGTGTGTGTGTGTGTGTGTCAGCTAACAATTGTAGATTAGTCTAGCCAGATATCTAAACTTGTAGTAATCATGGCTGAATACCTCCAGCGGGCCCCCAATGATTTTGTTAGTCAATCTCACTCGGATATCATTCATTAAAATGGCATACGTCTTGGCAAAATGTGTAGAATTGCAGGAAAATATATTTAAAACTGCAAACATTTCTCTCCACACCATGGCAAAATGGGTAGAATTGCAGGACTGCATAAAGATGGGGGCGCACTAATGCACTTAGTTTGTCGTATTGTACATTGCTCTCTGTTACTCTTTTTTTGAATGGTCATTAGCACTGTATACATGATCCCAATTTTAGCTTCAAGATGCCGTCAATTTGAAAAAAACGAAAAAGTTAACTGTGCTGATTTAGTGACGTCATATCTGAATTATGCCATCTTTATGCACGTTCGAAAATTGCATGAAATGTGTTTTAAAATTGCTCAACTTCCCTTCGCCCCATGGAAAAATGTGTAGATTTTCAGAAACCTTGCTTTAAAACTGCAACATTTTCTCTACTCCCGATGGCAAAATGTGTAGAATTGCAGGAAATTAACTTCAAAATGTTCTCTCCGTCGTCAAGGGGGGGCCACGAAAGGTTTTCTCTGAGTTGGACCCGCCAACCAAATCTCACTTAGGGCCCCCTAAAGGCTAGGGGCCCTGTGTGTGTGTTTGGGTGTTTGATGCTTCTCTTCTACAGATGTACTATTGAATCAATTCTACGCTATGGCATTATTACATGGTTTGGTAACATGACAGACTTAACAGTTGCTACAATATACAGTACTTCCATGGTTGATTTCATTGATTCTCCCCTTTAACTGCCCTTAATTAATTGACCCATTTGTAGCCACAACTTCAATTCAGCTTGAGCAAAGTGAGGTGTAGAATCACTGATCTACAAATAGTATTCCCTGCCAAATAACAGTCTTTGTGCGATTGAGATTCGCGGAGCTACACCTCGTCTTGCTTAGGTAATACCCCCACCAAACACACACGCACAACCAGACATTGATTGATTGGAGACAGCTTGGGTCAATTAAAGAACATTTCTTAACTGCAGCAACACTAATAGATAATGCTGGAAATACAGGTAAAAGCAAAGTGCTTCAAAATTAGCCTAAAATGCATAGCCCTTTTCAATGTTGTCCATTTTTACTGTAGGTACTAAAGGTTAATTGACGTGTATCGTTAGATGTCCCCTAGGTAGGACTTCTGTATGACGTGTGTGTGTGTGTGTTTGCACCTGCGCTCGCATGTGTGTGTAAGCCCATGGGTCCACTTCTGTGTGTGTGTGTGATATCAGTCATATCTTACATTTAATGACGTCCACTTTTACTGTTGGTACTAGAGGGTAATTGAAGTGTATAGTGAAGAGCCCTCTAGGGCCTAGGACATCTATCAGCCAAGGCTGTGAGATAGATAGAATCTTTAAAATGTCACGTTAATGGCTTTAGTGACTAGGGCTGTGTCCCAAATGGTACTCCTTTTCCCTACATAGTTCATTACATTTTGTTCGAAAGTAGTTCACTATATAATAATATGGTGCCATTTGAGACGCAGACGTGAGATCTTTATAAACCAAATTGCTTTAGTCACTAGCCTATGATAAATCATCCGAGTTTGAGTTTCATTGGCGTACTGCTTTTGGCTAAACATTTTACCTACGTCAGAGTGATTGTGACGTCTTTAGGACGTAATGAAATTCCCCATATTGATGATCTATAAAGGTGTGATTTAAATAAGTTTTATTCCTTGAAGGTTGAATCTTCAGAGTTTGAGTTCCTATCATTGGCTAATGGTTTACCTGCGTCAGTGAGTGACAATGAGTGTTTCTAGAAACCATCATGATATTCCCATATTGACGATTTATTAAGTAATGATTATTTTTATTAAAGGACAAAGCATTAGAGGAGAAATTATGTGACAGTTTTGTTTCAATCGTACCTCTCCTCTTCCACCTCCTCCCCCTCTTTCTCTGTCTTTAAGAGTGAGTATCTCATCTGTCATATTTAGTGGTTCTGTTAAGGTTCTCTTTTTACTTTCTTTATGCATCCATCCATCTTGATTCTATCTTCCTGTTCTATTACTTTGTCTGCCCTCTTTTTATTTTGATTTAATTTCACTTCTTTTTGGGACACACTTATCTCATCACTCTTTAGACCTCTTCCTCGCTTCTATCTCTCTCTCTCTCTGCCCCCCCCCCCCCCCCCTCTCTCTCTCTCTATGTGTAGTATGTCTCTGGTGGATATTTCTCAGCATGAATGATGTATTTGACTGGGCATTTAATCCTACTTTTCAGGGAAAATCTGTCCTTGTGTGTGTGTGCCTATTGGAGGTCATTTAGAGGTGAGTGTGTATTCACTATGATCTACCTGTCCTCCCCTAGGGTAGTACTTAGGAGAAGTGCACTCTAAACCTACAGTACATCACTGCCCTCAGGCAAGATACCTACTCCCAGGTAGATAAGAAAACGTTCATCAAATGATAATCTTTCTATTTCTCAGTGGTACTCAAACATTCTACGGTATCATGATTCCATTATTGTATCTTGGGAGCATTCCAGTCTATACAGGTTTTCTCTTGTATATTTCACACACCAACAAGGGCAGAAGGGCAGATGTTTTTGGAATAGAATGCAGAAGTTCTCGAAATAGAATGTAGCCTACACCAGACACTCCAATCCTTCAGAGATGCTCTGAAGGACTGGTTGAATTGTGAGGATGACCAAACTATTTATTTTCGTAATGAATGAAATGTTGTGATCTATTTAATAAACACAGCAATAGACCAGCAAAATGTATAAAATAATGTGGCGTTATAGTGGTCAAAACCTGGTACTTTCACACTACTTTATGGTAAATAATGCAAGCGACTTCTATGACTCATTACTCTGAACAGGAGAAAATAAACATCACCAGATTCACAGGGAATACATGACATAGTATGGAGAAGGAATAGTCCAAGCCACAGCTTTATACTACTTGTCAAACATAGAGAACTGACTCTGTTTTCTGGTTGTTAGGGTGGGATTGGTGTGGGGGGTCCATGGGTGGCTTTTGACCCATTTCTTTGGGATTTCTCATATTCTACTCATTGGTAGGAAGAAGTTAGGATGTTGGGGACGATATTTATTGAATATTATCTGAATCCTATAAATTAAACTGGCCAATTTGGGTGCAATCAATTAGTTTAATTTCTCAGAGATTAAATTATATTTCAATAAAATGTTTCAGGAATGTTAATCACATCTGTTACCAACTACAGAAACCATTTCAGAACAATCTGAGATGGTGGGTGTCAAAATCCTCTTGTGTTTTTTGGGGTGGAACCACCCAAGAGAGAGAGAGAGAGGCAGAGAGACAAAGGGGAGAAAGAGAGTGGGTGAGCGAGAGAGCAAGGAGAGAAGAGTGAAAGAGAGGTGTGTCAGAGAGCGAGAGCAAGATGGAGACACAGAGACACACAGAGAGAGAAAGAGGGAGAGAGAGAAACAGAAGAAAGAGGAGAGACAGTATACCTGAGTGGAGCCAGTAGTCAGTCAGTCAGCAAGCCAGTTAGTCAGTCAGTTATTAATCAGCAGTAGAGACTAGGAGGAGACTCCAGGACAGATGGTGGTACTAAATGCTGCATACTGATGTCCTCTAATGTTTTACTAAATATAGTCTCTATCTATGTATATGCATGGAGGAATACATACATTACCCAGAGTGGGTCAAAAGGCGCTTTGGTGATGAAATGTCCCTTCCTTATGTTATAAACAACTAGCTCTCACAGTCTCACAGCAGAATTTGACGTTCATCCATGTTTCTCAAATTTCGAAGTTGTTGCAAACGTCAAATTGTGTTCATGCATTAACTCTGAATTTTTAAGGTTAGGGTTAAATTTAGGATGAACTCAAATCTTAAGGTTAGGCATTAACTCTGAATGGTTATGGTAAGGGTTAAGGTTTGGGATAGGTTTAAAAAAAAAAATACACTTTATTGCTAGATTTGAACTTGCAACCTTTGGAATCAGAGGCAAATGCCATCCCCATCCACAATACCGTGCCAAAAAGAAATCTACTTGAAGGTAACAGCGCTCACTGTTGCCGCTAGTGGCCGGTTTCCACGTCAACTCCCGATGACCACAGACATGGATGGACATCGAAAACTGACTTGTATCACAGGTGACCTGGCTGGTTATAAAATACATTGTACCAAAACAAATATGATTATTCAATTTATGTTCTGAATTGTTCAGTAGGGTCTTTCTCTAACATTTAACTAACAGTATATTCATAAAGTCTGATTTCGTAACCTAATACATCCGATATTAAGCACCAAGCTCTGTTGACAGAAGGGTGCAGGTTTCTCAAATCAACTTTTGAGGATTTTACATGTTGTGGTGGTAGTCTTCAAAGTTGTTTCCGCAGGTCACAAAAAGCTAAATTAGCATGACGAGCTGAATTAAATGTAAAAGGCTTTGAAAATAAAAAGCTTGTGGTATGCTCATAGCCCCTCGTGTTTTTAGACCCACATTTTTTGCAAAACAAATATATATATAAAATAATTGGGTGGGTGGCTAGCATTTATTTTGGCATTAATACGTGTCATATATCAGTTTGCAAACAATGTAAAAAAATATATACACTACCGTTCAAAAGTTTGGAGTCATTTAGAAATGTCCTTGTTTTTGAAAGAAAATATATATTTTTGTCCATTAAAATAACATCAAATTGATCGGAAATACAGTGTAGACATTGTTAATCTTGTAAATGACTTTTTTTATGGAATATCTACATACAGAGGCCCATTATCAGCAACCATCACTCCTGTGTTCCAGTGGCACGTTGTGTTAGCTAATCCAAGTTTTTCACCTTAAAAGGCTAATTGATCATTAGAAAATCCTTTCGCAATTATGTTAGCACAGCTGAAAATGGTTGTACTGATTAAATAAGCAATAAAACTGTCTTTCTTTAGACTAGTTGAGTATCTGGAGCATCAGCATTTGTGGGTTCGATTACAGGCTCAAAATTGCCAGAAACAAAGACCTTTCTTCTGAAACTCGTCAGTCTATTCTTGTTCTGAGAAATGAAGGCTATTCCATGTGAGAAATTGCCAAGAAACTGAAGATCTCGTACAACGCTGTGTACTTCTCCCTTCACAGAACAGCGCAAACTGTCTCTAACCAGAATATAAAGAGGAGTGGCAGGCCCCGATGCACAACTGAGCAAGAGGACAAGTACATTAGAGTGTCTAGTTTGAGAAACAGACACCTCACAAGTCCTCAACTGGCAGCTTCATTAAATAGTACCCAGCTAAAACACTAGTCTCAACGTCAACAGTGAAGAGGCAACTCCAGGATGCTGGCCTTCTAGGTAGAGTTCCTCTGTCCAGTGTCTGTGTTCTTTTGCCTATCTTAATCTTTTATTTTTATTGGCCAGTCTGAGATATGGCTTTTTCTTTGCAACTCTGCCTAGAAGGCCAGCATCACTGGTGGGTCACCTCCCACTCCTCTTTCTATTCTGGTGAGTCCAAAAATGTCTTATATACTGCTGCATAAATTATGTAATATGCCAGGGAGATATGGTCAGCCATATCAGCTATGTTTTTAAAAAAGGCAATAAGCGAGCCTGAATGAATTGTTTTGCTGCCAGACAAGGCTCCGCTGATAGCCAGGTGTAGCGTTGGTAAGGATTCACTCCACGGTGCTGGAAAGAAAGGTCTGCTGTTGGGTCAGCTTTACGTAGGCCCTAAACGTTTGTGGGCACCACTTGTCGCTGTTATAGTGCAATTAATGTATTGTTTAGTGTTGTGTTCTGTTGTATAGTGGCTTTGCTGGCATGCATCTCCCAAAAATGTGGGGGGAGTTTGCCCCACCAAGATTTACATACTAAAATCACCACTGCGAGGGTCATATGGTTTAGTTGTGTTCAATTTGAATATAGACATCTGGAAAACAGAGGAAACTCAAAGAACTCAAATTAACTGAGAGAAACCAACTGCGTGAGTTAGTTGCAGTAGATTAACACACACACACACACACACACACACACACACACACACACACACACACACACACACACACACACACACACACACACCACACACACACACACACACACACACACACACACACACACACACCACAGCCCCATTGCCAGTCACATGTCATAGGAACCTCCTGGAGTTCAACTAGTTTGTCATACTCTTGGTCTGTCACAAAAATGAAGAGTGAATTCAAACACACTATGATCCAGGAAACAGACAGATTTGCTGTCACATCCATTATGGACAATGCTGTCAACACCTGCTCTTTCTCTCTCTTTCTTGCAAACTGCGCTCTAAAATCCAATTTTCAATTCTGCCTATGAATCTGTGCCTTTTAGTGTCAAGTCCCAAATTCCAACTCTATTCCTAGCTACTGTACTGGATTGTCATGGAAATTTAAGTTAAAAGCATATTATACTGTAGCACACACACACACACACACAAAATGCCAGAGAAAGAGTGGTTATCCTAGAGGCAGTTTGAGATGAGAGATTAATTAACTAGAGAGACATCATTGTGTGTGTGTGTGTGTGTGTGGCTTCTTTCGAACAAGACGTCCTCACTATCTTGCGTGAGCCCATGTCTTCCCTCTCTCTTTTTCACGCTCCACTGTCATCCCTCCTGTTGTGTCTGTTCTTGATTCTCTCTGTGTCAACCTAGTCTCACTCAGAGTCCATATCACCTCTCCCTCCGCCCTATTTTTCTCTCTTTCCCTCCTTCCCTCTCTTTCTCTCTTGTTAGTCACTCTGCTGTTGTCTCTGTGTTCTGCTACTTCTGTCTGTTGTAGTCTGACTCACACAACAATCTTGTGTGTGTGTGTGTGTGTGTGTGTGTGTGTGTGTGTGTGTGTGTGTGTGTGTGTGTGTGTGTGTGTGTGTGTGTGTGTGTGTGTGTGTGTGTGTGTGTGGACCAGAATGTCCTGATAAGATAGGAAAACAAGTAACATTCTGAAAATTCAGGACATGCAATAAGTAAAAATGCTATTGTAGGTTTAAGGGGTAGGGTTAGGAGTTTGGTTTGGGATCAGGGTTAGGGGTTCGGGAAAATAGGATTTTGAATGGGAATAAATATTTACTCCCCAAAAATGTACGGAAACATGGCTGTGTGTGTGTGTGTGTGTGTGTGTGTGTGTGTGTGTGTGTGTGTGTGTGTGTGTGTGTGTGTGTGTGTGTGTGTGTGTGTGTGTGTGTGTGTGTGTGTGTGTGTGTGTGGACCAGAATGTCCTGATAAGATAGGAAAACAAGTAACATTCTGAAAATTCAGGACATGCAATAAGTAAAAATGCTATTGTAGGTTTAAGGGGTAGGGTTAGGAGTTTGGTTTGGGATCAGGGTTAGGGGTTCGGGAAAATAGGATTTTGAATGGGAATAAATATTTACTCCCCAAAAATGTACGGAAACATAGCTGTGTGTGTGTGTGTGTGTGTGTGTGTGTGTGTGTGTGTGTGTGTGTGTGTGTGTGTGTGTGTGTGTGTGTGTGTGTGTGTGTGTGTGTGTGTGTGTGTGTGTGTGGTGTGTGTGTGTTCGAGGGCTAGATTTGAATGAATTGGGGTTTTATCAGATTGTGACCGGGTGGATTCTAGGAATATCAGTGCCGGTCAACCAGTTATAGAGACAAACAATTATTGTCTTAACTTCCCATATTGGACACAGCCAGGTCACTCAAGATCCACTGCAAAATTAGATGTCCATCAAGCTAAACAGGGCATCAGGAGATTACTTCAAACCGTCCACTAGGGGCAATGGTGAGCGCTATTATAATCAACAGTATTTAAAAATGTAATAAAATGTATGCACTCTACTGTAAGTCGCTCTGGATAAGAGCGTCTGCTAAATGACTAAAATGTAAATGTAAGTAGGCTTGGGTTTTGCTAGGGCATTGTGGATAGGTGTAAGCCGCGAGCTCCAGCTCCGAGGGTCGTGTGTTCTATTCCAGTGCTATTTTAACCCCGTCCCAAACCTTAACCCTTAACTTAACCATTCGGGATGAATGCCTAAACTTAACCTTCTAAATTTGACATTTGTGGACAAGGGTTTGGACATCTGATTCTGCATTGAGACTGAGAGCTTGTTGATTTGGATAACACTACCTTAGGTCACACACACACACACCACACACACACACACACACACACACACACACACACACACACACACACACACACACACACACACACACACACACACACACACACACACACACACACAGCCACACGCTCCCACACAACACACACACACACACACGTCATAGGTCACATAATTAGAAGGCTCGATATTATTTTGTCTTCGCTCATAAAATTATACTTTCAATAATGTTTGTCGCCAATCTACCGCAAGTCACATTGCAGTGTTTTGTCAAAGACCTTAATATTGCAATCAACAAACACTTCTTTAAGATTAAGCTAAACTGGAGGGGTGCGTGCGTGTGTGCGTGTTTGCTTCTTTGCATATGTGGTAGGGTGGTGGTTGGGATGGGGCGGTGGATGTGTCTATGTTTAGAGTATTTTCAAGGAAGGAACTCTAGTTGAGGTCACACTGCTCAAAGCACACATCAACTCCTTTCCCTTCGCAAGTCCATACCCATTATCACTTTATTACCTCTCTCCCTCTCTCTCCCCTGATCTCTTCACTTCACTACACCAGTTTAATGGAGCACCTGATGTACTGAAAGAAACCAATCTTCTAAGCTCTCCCTACCTTAATCCCTTTCTCTCCCTCTTACTTTTTCTGTTTGTCTCTTTTGAGCGCACTTACTCAGCTAACAACAAACCTTCCCACAACTTTAGAGAACGTTCTCTTAAGGGTCGCATTAAATCATCAACTAATGTTTTCATGAGAATGTTCCCATGATGTGCAAGGAATGTTTACAAGAGACCATTCCCTTAATGTCAAATAGTATTTACCCAGAAGCATAAGATAGATATTCATGTTCTAGAGATGTTTCATGGGAACGTTACCAGAACATTCGTGTCCAGTTTTCCGAGGGCAAAGAGAATATTCCATCAACGTCCCACCAAACAGACACAAAACATGGTTGCCAGTTCTCAGAATATAAGATAATAATGTTCTAGAAACATTTAATGAGAACATTGCAAGAACATTCATGTGTCCATTTTTCTGAGGGTTAGGAGAATATTCCATCAATGTCCCACCAAACATACATAGATGTCACGTCCTGACCAGCAGAGGGAGGTATTGTATCAGTTTTGGTCAGGATGTGGCAGGTTTTTTGTATGTTAACCTGTTAGGGCTAGGGGCCAGTATTTACACCGCCGGATAAAAAACGTACCCGATTTAATCTGGTTACCACTCCTACCCAGTAACTAGAATATGCATATACTTATTACATATGGATAGAAAACACCATAACGTTTCTAAAACTGTTTGAATGGTGTCTGTGAGTATAACAGAACTCATTTGGCAGGCAAAAAACTGAGAAGGTTTCATGCAGGAAGTGGCCTGTCTGACAAGGTGTCGTTCTTCTTGTCTCTGTTTATTGAAGAGTGAGGATCTTAGCTGTCCCGTGACACTTCCTACGGCTGCCATAGGGTCTCAGAAGGCGGTAAAAAGCTGAATCGTGGCTTTGCAGGCTCTGGCTGAAAAAAAGTAGCGCGTTTGGGTAGTGGCTGGTTACAGTACTGTGAGACTCAGGCTCGTGCCCGCGTCGACCGAAAGCTTTGTTTACTTTCCTCTGTTTAGCTAAATGGACATTCCTGGTCGGAATATTATCGCTTTTTTACGAGAAAAATGGCATAAAAATGGATTTTAAACAGCGGTTGACATGCTTCGAAGTACGGTAATGGAATATTTCGATTTTTTTTGTCACGAATTGCGCCATGCGCACGACCCTGATTTACCATTTCAGATAGTGTCTGGGACGCACGAACAAAACGCCGCTATTCGGATATAACGATGGATTATTTTGGACCAAACCAACATTTGTTATTGAAGTAGCAGTCCTGGGAGTGCATTCTGACGAAGACAACAAAAGGTAATCAAACTTTTATAATAGTAAACCTGATATTTGTGAGTGCTAAACTTGCCAGGTGTCTAAATAGCTAGCCCGTGATGCCTGGGCTATGTACTTAGAATATTGCAAAATGTGCATTCACCAAAAAGCTATTTTAAAATCGGACATATCGAGTGCATAGAGGAGTTCTGTATCTATAATTCTTAAAATAATTGTTATGCTTTTTGTGAACGTTTATCGTGAGTAATTTAGAAAATTGTTAGTGAATTCGCCGGAAGTTTGCGGGGGGTATGCTAGTTCTGAACGTCAAATGCTAATGTAAAAAGCTGTTTTTTGATATAAATATGAACTTGATTGAACAAAACATACATGTATTTTATAACATAATGTCCTAGGGTTGTCATCTGATGAAGATCATCAAAGGTTAGTGCTGCATTTAGCTGTCTTCTGGGTTTTTGTGACATTATATGCTAGCTTGAAAAATGGGTGTCTGAATATTTCTGGCTTGGTACTCTGCTGACATAATCTAATGTTTTGCTTTCGTTGTAAAGCCTTTTTGAAATCGGACAGTGTGGTTAGATTAACGAGAGTCTTGTCTTTAAATAGCTGTAAAATAGTCATATGTTTGAGAAATTGAAGTAATAGCATTTCAAAGGTTTTGAAAATCGCGCCACAGGATTCAAGTGGCTGTTACATAGGTGGGACGAATTCGTCCCGCCTAGCCCTTAGAGGTTAACCTCTTACATCTAGACGTTCCGCTAGCGGAACACCTGCTCCAATATCCAATGATGGGCGTGGCACGAATTACAAATTCCTCTAAAATCCGAAAACTTCCATTTTTCAAACATATGACTATTTTACAGCATTTTAAAGACAAGACTCTCGTTAATCTAACCACACTGTCCGATTTCAAAAAGGCTTTACAGCGAAAGCAAAACATTAGATTATGTCAACAGAGTACCCAGCCAGAAATAATCAGACACCCATTTTTCAAGCTAGCATATAATGTCACATAAACCCAAACCACAGCTAAATGCAGCACTAACCTTTGATGATCTTCATCAGATGACAACCCTAGGACATTATGTTATACAATGCATGCATGTTTTGTTCAATCAAGTTCATATTTATATCAAAAACAAGCTTTTTTACATTAGCATGTGACGTTCAGAACTAGCAATACCCCCCGCAAACATCCGGTGAATTTACTAAATTACTCACGATAAACGTTCACAAAAAACATAACAATTATTTTAAGAATTATAGATACAGAACTCCTCTATGCACTCGATATGTCCGATTTTAAAATAGCTTTTCGGTGAAAGCACATTTTGCAATATTCTCAGTAGATAGCCCAGCCATCACGGCTAGCCATTTAGACACCGACCAAGTTTAGCCCTGATCAAACTCCGATTTACTATTACAAAAGTTTCATTACCTTTGTTGTCTTCGTCAGAATGCACTCCCAGGACTGCTACTTCAATAACAAATGTTGGTTTGGTCCAAAATAATCCATTGTTATATCCAAATTGCGGCGTTTTGTTGGTGCGTTCCAAGACACTATCCGAAATGGTAAATCAGGGTCGCGAGCATGGCGCAATTCGTGACAAAAGATTTCTAAATATTCCATTACCGTACTTCGAAGCATGTCAACCGCTGTTTAAAATCCATTTTTATGCCATTTTTCTCGTAAAAAAGCGATAATATTCCGACCGGGAATCTCCGTTTAGCTAAACAGACAAAGGAAAACAAAGCTTTCGGTCGACGCGGGCACGAGCCTGAGTCTCACAGTACTGTAACCAGCCACTACCCAAACGCGCTACTTTGTTTCAGCCAGAGCCTGCAAAGCCACGATTCAGCATTTTGCCGCCTTCTGAGAGTCCATGTGAGCCGTAGAAAGTGTCACGTAAGAGCAGAGATCCCCTGTAATTGATAGAGATAATCAACAAGGCCAAGAAATGGTCAGACAGGGTACTTCCTGTACAGAATCTTCTCAGGTTTTGGCCTGCCAAATGAGTTCTGTTATACTCACAGACACCATTCAAACAGTTTTAGAAACTTTGGAGTGTTTTCTATCCAAAGCTAATAATTATATGCAATTTCTAGTTTCTGGGCAGGAGTACTAATCAGATTAAATCGGGTACGTTTTTTATCCGTCCGTGAAAATACTGCCCCCTAGCCATAACAGGTTAAATTAAAAAACATAAGTATCCACATACTTGCTGCGCCATGGTCCATTCTTGACGACGGTTGTTACAGAACTACCTACCACCAAACCAGGACCAAGTACTGGAGGAGAAGGTAGCAGCGCAAGGAGGAACAAAAGGAATGGACTTGGCAGGACGAAAGACGATTCGGGGTGGACAAAGTAAGGGAGCTAAGGGAACCCGAGAGGCAGCCCCAATAATTTTTTTGGGGGGGGCACATGGGTAGTTTGGCCAGGCCAAGGAAGAGCCGTAAGCAAGCTACCCGTGATTACAGGGAGGTGCGTATGAGGTGGAGGGCGCCATGTTACGCTGAGGTACGCACCATCTTGCCTATACGTACGCACAGGCCAGTCCGCCCTGTACCAGTGCCCCGCATGTGCCAGGGTGAGGTGAGCATCGAGCCGGAAGGGGTGATGCCAACTCTGCGCTCAAGACCGCCAGTGCGCCTCGAAGGTCCGGTGTTTCCCGCTATACGCACTAGCATGGAGGTGCGTGTCTCCAGGCTGGCACGTCCAGTACCAGCCCCACGCATCAGGCGTCTAGTGCGTCAGCCTAGCCTCGCCAGTCAAGAGTCACCAGAGCTGTCCGCCAGTCAAGAGTCGCCAGAGCTGTCCGCCAGTCAAGAGTCGCCAGAGCTGTCCGCCAGTCAAGAGTCGCCAGAGCCGCCCGCCAGTCAAGAGTCGCCAGAGCCGCCCGCCAGTCAAGAGTCGCCAGAGCCGCCCGCCAGTCAAGAGTCGCCAGAGCCGCCCGCCAGTCAGGAGTCGCCAGAGCCGCCCGCCAGTCAGGAGTCGCCAGAGCCGCCCGCCAGTCAGGAGTCGCCAGAGCCGCCCGCCAGTCAGGAGTCGCCAGAGCCGCCCGCCAGTCAGGAGTCGCCAGAGCCGCCCGCCAGTCAGGAGCCGCCAGAGCCGCCCGCCAGTCAGGAGCCGCCAGAGCCGCCCGCCAGTCAGGAGCCGCCAGAGCGGCCCGACTGCCCGGAGCCGCCAGAGCGGCCCGACTGCCCGGAACCGCCAGAGCGTCCCGACTGCCCGGACCCGCCAGAGCGGCCCGACTGCCCGGAGCCGCCAGAGCGGCCCGACTGCCCGGAGCCACCAGAGCGGCCCGACTGCCCGGAGCCGCCAGAGCGGCCCGCCTGCCCGGATCTGCCAGGGTGCCCCGCTTGTCCTCCGGGTCTGCCAGAGTGGCCCGACTGCCCGGACCAGCCAGAGTGGCCCGCATGTCCTCCGGCCCAGACCGAGTGGCCCGCCTGACCTCCGGCCCAGCCCGAGTGGCCCGCCTGTCCTCCAGCCCAGCCCGAGTGGCCCGCCTGTCCTCCGGCCCAGCCCGAGTGGCCCGCCTGTCCTCCGGCCCAGCCAGAGTGGCCCGCCTGTCCTCCGGCCCCGCCAGAGCGGCCCGACTGCCCGGGAGCCGCCAGAGCGGCCCGACTGCCCGGAGCCGCCAGGGTGCCCCGCTTGTCCTCCGGGTCTGCCAGAGTGGCCCGAATGCCCGGACCTGCCAGAGTGGCCCGCCTGTCCTCCGGCCCAGACCGAGTGGCCCGCCTGTCCTCCGGCCCAGCCCGAGTGGCCCGCCTGTCCTCCGGCCCAGCCCGAGTGGCCCGCCTGTCCTCCGGCCCAGCCCGAGTGGCCCGAGTGGCCCGCCTGTCCTCCGGCCCAGCCAGAGTGGCCCGCATGTCTTCCAGCCCAGCCAGAGTGGTCCATCTGCCAGTGTCAGCCCGAGTGGCCCATCTGCCCAGCGCAGCTATCGGCCACCAAAGTGGGCGATGCCGAAGGTGGAGCGAGGTCCACGTCCTGCACCTGAGCCACCTCCAGGATAGGTGGGTTGGGGAGGGAGGGTGTAGCACAGTGCCGTCGGTGACGGCAGCCACCCTCCCTTCCCTCTCTTATTGTTTAGGGGTTATTGTTTATTGGTTTTGTTGGGGTATTGGGGATTTTTTTGTGTTTTCTTTTTTTAGGTGCATTCCAGGGTCTGCACCTTGAGGGGGGGGGGGTACTGTCACGTCCTGACCAGCAGAGGGAGGTATTGTATCAGTTTTGGTCAGGATGTGGCAGGTTTTTTGTATGTTAAGGGTTGGTGTTGGGGATTGGACTCCCAATTGAAGGCAGGTGTGTTGAGTTGCATTTGATTGGGAATCCTATATAGAAGGGTGTGTTTTTCTTTGGGATTGTGGGTAGGTGTTCTTGCATTGCGTTTCGTGTGCCTGCAAGACTGTTCCTGTCGTGAGTATCATTGATTGCTTTTTCCCTGTGGATGCTTTACTTTTGTTTTTTTTAAACTATGAGTATCCACATACCCGCTGCGCCTTGGTCCATTTTTTAAGACAGCTGTGACAATAGAACATGGTTGGCATGTTCTCAGAACATAAGATATTAATGTTCTAGACATTTGTGTCCCAAAACATTGTCATTATGCATTATTTAGTAAATAAATAATTAAACCTAATGTTGAATTGCTGATTCAGCTTTTTAGCCAGGGTTCGTGAAGATAACCAATAATTTACAACTTTCAGATGAGACTAAATAAGGTGAGGATTAAATATTGACTGCTACTGACGTAAAAGATACCAGGTCTTTAAAACCTCTTACATCTAGGCCCCTAGCCAACAGCCAATGGGATCACATGGCGCGAAATACGAAAACCTCAAAAATCCAACATACGACTATTTTACACCATTTGAAAGATAAACCTCTCCTGAATCGAACCACGTTGTCCGATTTCAAAAAGGCTTTACAGCGAAAGCAAAACATTAGATTATGTTAGGAGAGTACATAGACCAAAATAACCACACAGCTATTTTCCAAGCAAGCATATATGTCAATAAAACCCAAAACACAGCTAAATGAAGCACTAAACTTTGATGATCTTCATCAGATGACACTCCTAGGACATTATGTTATACAATACATGCATGCTTTGTTCAATCAAGTTCATATTTATATCCAAAAACAGCTTTTTACATTGGCGCGTGATGTTCAGAAAATGTATTCCCACCAAAAACTTCCGGTGAATTTACAAAAATACTCATCATAAACGTTGACAAAATGCACAACAATTATTTTAAGAATTATAGATACAGAACTCCTTTATACAATCGCTGTGTCAGATTTTAAAATAGCTTTCGGCGAAAGCACATTTTGCAATATTTTGAGTACATAGCTCAGCCATCACGTCGAGCTATTTTGACACCCGCCAAGTTCGGGGCAACCTAAACTCAGAATTAGTATTAGAAATATTGTATTACCTTTGCTGATCTTCGTCAGAATGCACTCCCAGGACTGCTACTTCCACAATAAATGTTGTTTTTGTTCGAAATAATCCATAGTTATGTCCAAATACCTCCGTTTTGTTCGTGTGTTCAGGTCACTATCCAAAGGGTAACGCGCGAGTGCAATTGGAGACACAAAAGTCAAAGTGTTCCATTACCGTACTTAGAAGCATGTCAAACGCTGTTTAAAATCAATTTTTATGGCATTTTTAACATAAAATTGCGATAATATTCCAACCGGACAATAGTGTATTCATTCAAGGAGGAAAAGAAAAAACAGCGTGCTCGCGGGAATGCGCATATCCAATCTCTTTGTTCTCAGGCAGACCACTCAGTAACAGATCCTATCCTCGGCCCAGAGACAGGAGAAGGCTCAATCCACTTTCTGAAGGCTTTAGACAGCCAATGGAAGCCTTAGAAAGTGCAACGTAACAGCACAGATACTGTCATTTCGATAGAGAATCAAAAGAAGAACTACAATTCTCAGACTTTCCACTTCCTGCTTGGAATTTTCTCAGGATTTTGCCTGCCATATGAGTTCTGTTATACTCACAGACACCATTCAAACAGTTTTAGAAACTTCAGAGTGTTTTCTATCCAAATCTACTAATAATATGCATATTCTAGTTTCTGGGCAAGAGTAGTAACCAGTTTAAATCGGGTACGTTTTTTCATCCGGCCGCGAAAATACTGCCCCCTATCCATATCAGGTTAAGAGTTTATTCGGAAGATAACAGCTCTATAAACATTCTTTCATGGTGCCCCGACTTTCTAGTTAATTATTTACCTGAGTAGCTTAATCAGGTAATATTAATTACAGAGAAATGATTTTATAGAATAGCATGTCATATCACTTAATTAATCCGGCATAGCAAAGACACGACACTTGGAACACCTGTATTTGGGGAGCTTCTCCCATTCTTCTCTGCAGATCCTCTTAACCTCTATGGGCTAGGTGGGACGCTAGCGTCCCCCCCATGGTGCACTCCATCAACAGCAGGTGCATTTCAAGAGCGGCAAATTTGAATCCAAATAAATGTCAAAATTCAAATTTTTCAAACATACAACTATTTTACACCCTTTGAAAGATAAACATCTCCTTAATCTAACCACGTTTTACGATTTCAAAAAGGTTTTACGGCGAAAGCATAAATTTAGAGTATGTTAGGACAGTACATTTACAAGAGTTGTGTGTAATGTTTTGTCAATTCCAAGACAGGGTCACCAAAACCATAAAACCAGCTAAAATGATGCACTAACCTTTTACAATCTCCATCAGATGACACTCCTAGGACATTATGTTAGACAATGCATGCATTTTTAGTTCTATTAAGTTCATATTTATATCCAAAAATAGCGTTTTACTATGGCATTGATGTTGAGGAAATCGTTTCCCTCCAATAACCGGCAGTCAAGTCAACACCACAAATTAAATAATTAAAATTAGAAAACATTGGTAAAATATTATATTGTCATTTAAAGAATTATAGATTTACATCTCTTGAACGCAATCAACTTGCCAGATTTAAAAATAACCTTACTGGGAAATCACACTTTGCAATAATCTGAGCACTGCGCCCAGAAAAATACGCGTTGCGATACAGACTAGACGTCATGTTGGGGAGATCTAAAATCGAAAATACTATGTAAATAATCCATTACCTTTGATTCTCTTCATCAGATGTCACTTCCAGGTATCACAGGTCCATAACGAATGTAGTTTTGTTCAAAAAAGCTCATCATTTATGTCCAAAAATCTCCGTCTTGTTAGCACATGATCTAAGCCAGCCGGACTTCTCGTCATGAACGAGGGGAAAAAATATATTTACGTTCGTTCAAACATGTCAAACGTTGTATAGCATAAATCATTAGGGCCTTTTTTAACCAGAACATGAATAATATTCAAGGTGGACGAATGCATACTCTTTTATAACGTATTGGAACGAGGGTACCCAACATGAACTCGCGCGCCAGGTGTCTAATGGGCCATCATCGTTCCATGGCTCTTGTTCGGTCAGATCTCCCTCCAGAAGACTCAAAACACTTTGTAAAGGCTGGTGACATCTAGTGGAAGCAATAGGAAGTGCCAAAATATTCCTCAGCCCCTGTGTTTTTCAATGGGATAGGTTTAAAGGTAATACAACACATCAGGTATCCACTTCCTGTCAGAAAATGTCTCAGGGTTTTGCTTGCCAAATGAGTTCTGTTATACTCACAGACACCATTCAAACAGTTTTAGAAACTTTAGAGTGTTTTCTATCCATATATAATAAGTATATGCATATTCTAGTTACTGGGTAGGATTAGTAACCAGATTAAATCGGGTACATTTTTTTTATCCAGCCGTGCAAATACTGCCCCCTAGCCCTAACAGGTTAACCTGTTAGGGCTAGGGGGCAGTATTGACACGGCTGGATAAAAAACATACCCGCAAGCGTCCCACCTAGCCCATAGAGGTTAAGCTCTGTCAGGTTGGATAGGGAGCATCGCCGCACAGCTATTTTCAGGTCTCTCCAGAGATGTTCGACCGGGTTCATGTCTGGGCTCTGACTGGGGCACTCAAGGAATTCAGAGACTTATCGCAAAGCCACTCCTGCGTTGCCTTGGCTGTGTGCTTAGGGTCGTTGTCCTGTTGGAAGGTGAACCTTCGCCCCAGTCTGAGGTCCTGAGCACTCTGGAGCAAGTTTTCATCAAGTATCTTTCTGTACTTTGCTCCGTTCATCTTTGCCTCAACCCTGATTAGTCTTCCAGTCCCTGATGCTAAAGAACATCCCCACAGCGTGATGCTACAACCACCATGCTTCACTGTAGGGATGGTGCCAGGTTTCCTCCAGCTGTGATGCTTGGCATTTAGGCCAAAGAGTTCCATCTTGATTCTCATGGTCTGAGAGTCCTTTAGGTGCCTTTTAGCAAACTTAAAGTGTGCCTTTTACAGAGGAGTGGCTTCCGTCAGGCCACTCTACCATAAAGGCCTGATTGGTGGAGTGCTGCCGAGATGGTTGTCCTTCTGGAAGGTTCTCCCATCTCCTCAGAGGAACTCTAGAGCTCTGTCAGAGTGACCATCAGTTTCTTGGTTACCTCCTTGACCAAGACCCTTCTCCCCAATTTCCCAGTTTGGCCGGGCAGTCAGTTCTAGGAAGAGTCTTGGTGGTTCCAAACTTTTACATTGAAGAATGATGGAGGCCACTATGTTCTTGGGGACCTTCAATGCCGCAGAAATGTTTTGGTACCCTTCCCCAGATCTCGGAGCTCTATGGAAAATGTATTCGGCGTTATGGCTTGGTTTTTGCTCTGTCATGCACTGTCAACTGTGGGACCTTGTATAGACAGGTGTGTGTGCCTTTCCAAATCATGTCCAATCAATTAAATTCACCACAGGTGTACTCCAATCAAGTTATAGAAACATCTCAAGGATGATCAATGGAAACAGGATGCACCTGAGCTCAATTCCGAGTCTCCTAGCAAAGGCTCTGAATACTACGGAGCCAAGTACCATAGATCAGCACAGCTGTGCTAAAAACGTAATTTTGCCAAACCTCGAGTGTACAGTTGCTTTTATACAATGGGTTACCAACTAAATAAAAAACTTTATTTTGATAGATGTGTTCATAGGCTACTATTTCATACATCAACAAAAATATAGCCCTGGTCCCGACACATCTATGGTTGATAACCAAGCCGGCTATCAGTTAGGTTGCCAGATAAGTATTTTTGTTGTATATCTATGGATGTTCATTCTAAATGTTCCGTTGCTATGCTGGTTGGCAATGGTCTTATCCCTTGCTTGCTAGTTAGCCAACTATGGCTAACACAGTCAGGTCAAACAGTGTAGCAAGAATAACAGCAAAGTAGCTGCATTTGCGTTTGTTTAATTAAGCTGTTTGGAATCCATCTATAACAATGAACTAATGATACGCGATTTCACCTGGCATAGAAAATGTGCTTTCTCGTCAGAACACTGTTCAGAGGAGGTAGCCAACTACACAGCTCACGCAATCACTTCAAACTGAAGCTGGTAAGACAACAAACGAGTTGCATTTCATGTTATTTCACCTGTTTTTCTAATGACATTTCTTTGTGTAAATCAATAACAATATTATGCTGAATCATGATTTCGACTTGCTGAAAAAGATGTCAGTCTCATCTCGTCCTGACACGTTAATTGTCAAGATCAACTTAAATCAGTTTTAACTCATTTCTATCAGCATGTTAAGTGTGCAACCAGAGGGAAATATAATTATGGACCACCTTTACTCCACACACAGAGACGCGTACAAAGCCCTTCCTCGCCCTCCATTTGGCAAATCTGACCATAACTCTGTCCTCCTCATTCCTGCTTACAAGCAGAAATTACAACAGGAAGCACCAGTGACTCGGTCTGTAAAAAAGTGGTCAGATGAAGCAGATGCTAAACTACAGGACTGTTTTGCTAGCACAGACTGGAATATGTTCCGGGATTCTTCTGGTGGCTTTGAGGAGTACACCACATCAGTCACTGGTTTTATCAATCATTGCATTGAGGATGTCGTCCCCACAGTGACTGTATGTACATATCCCAACCAGAAGCCATGGATTAAAGGCAACATTCGCACTGAGCTAAAGGGTAGAGCTGCCGCTTTCAAGGAGTGGGACTCTAACCCGTAAGCTAATAAGAAATCCTGTTACGTCTTCCGACGAACCATCAAACAGACAAAGCGTCAATACAAGACTAAGATCGAATCGTTCTACACCAGTTCAGACGCTCGTCGGATGTGGCAGGGCTTGCAAACTATTACAGACTACAAAGGGAAGCACAGCCAAGAGCTGCCCAGTGACATGAGCCTACCAGACGATCTAAATAACTTCTATGCTCGCTTTGAGGCAAGTAGCACTGAAACATGCATGAGAGCATCAGCTGTTCCAGATGACTGTGTGATCACGCTCTCCGCAGCCGATGTAAGACCTTTAAACAGATCAACATTCACAAGGTCGCTGGGCCAGACGGATTACCAGGACGTGTGCTCCGAGCATGCGCTGACCAACTGGCAAGTGTCTTCACTGATATTTTCCACCTCTCCCTGTCTGAGTCTGTAATACCAACATGTTTCCAGCAGACCACCATAGTCCCTGTGCCCAAGGACACTAAGTTAACCTGCCTAAATGACTACCGACCCGTAGCACTCACGTCTGTAGCCATGAAATACTTTGAAAGGCTGGTTATGGCTCACATCAACACCATCATCCCAGAAACCCCAGAACCACTCCAATTTGCATACCGCACCAACAGATCCACAGATGATGCAATCTCTATTGCACTCCACACTGCCCTTTCCCACCTGGATGAAAGGAACACCTATGTGAGAATGCTTTTCATTGACTACAGCTCAGCGTTCAACACCATAGTGCCCTCAATGCTTATCACTAAGCTAAGGATCCTGGGACTAAACACCTCCCTCTGCAACTGCAACCAGGTGGTACGGGTAGGTAACAACACATCCGCCATGCTGATCCTCAACACGGGGCCCCTCAGGGGTATGTGCTCAGTCCCCTCCTGTACTCCCTGTTCACTCATGACTGCACAGCCTAGCATGACTCCATCACTATCATTCAGTTTGCTGATGACACAACAGTGGTGGGTTCTGATCACCAACAACAATGAGACAGCCTATAGGGAGGAGGTCAGAGACCTGACCGTGTTGTGCAAAGACAACAACCTCTCCCTCAACGTGATCAAGACAAATGCGATGATTGTGGACTACAGGAAAAGGAGGACCGAGCACACCCCCATTCTCATCGACAGGGCTGTAGTGGAGCAGGTTGAGAGCTTCAAGTTCCTTGGCGTCCACATCACCAACAATCTAACATGGTCCAAGCACACCAAGACAGTCGTGAAGAGGGCACGACAAAACCTATTTCCCCTCAGGAGACTGAAAAGATTTGGCATGGGTCCTCAGATCCTCAAAAGATTTTACAGCTGCGAGAGCATCCTGACGGGTTGCATCACTGCCTGGTATGGCAACTGCTCGACCTCCGACTGCAAGGCACTACAGAAGGTAGTACGTCCCAGTACATCACCGGGGCCAAGCTTGCTGCCATCCAGGACCTCTATACCAAGTGGTGTCAGAGGAAGACCCAAAAATTGTCAAAGACACCAGCCACCCCAGTCATAGACATTTCTCTATGCTACCACACAGCAAGCGGTACCGGAGCGCCAAGTCTAGGTCCAAGAGGCTTCTTAACAGTTTCTACCCCCAAGCCATAAGACTCCTGAACAGCTAATCAAATGGCTACCCAGACTATTTGCTTTGCCCCCCCACCCCCCACCCTCTTCTGAACTTCTGCTACACTCTGTTATTATCTATGCATAGTCGCTTTAATAACTCTACCTACATGTACATAACTACCTCAATTACCTTGACACCGGTGCCCCCCGCATGTTAACACATTGACTCTGTACCGGAACCCCCTGTATATAGCCCCGCTATTGTTATTTACTGCTGCTCTTTAATTATTTGTTATTCTTATCTCTTATTTTGGGGGGATTTTCTTAAAACTGCATTGTTGGTTAAGGGCTTGTAAGTTAGCATTTCACTGTAAGGTTGTATTCTGCGAATGTGACAAATAACATTTGATTTGATTTGGGAAAAAATATGTTGCAAATGTCAAGAGACAAACAACCCCCCATTGTTGCAAACCAAATGTTAGTCTAGAAGCAAGGGGAAATAAGGTCTAGATGCCTTTTACAGTGGAGATCAAGTAAATGAATTGGCTGGCTAGGCTGATGGGACATTGGATAAGCAGGGATTTCTCAAATAGAAAAGAAAACAAGATTCCCATTTTTGCGTCATTGGCTTACCCGTGCTAAACTGTTTTTTTTTTAAATTATATGCTTGTTTTGACCGATTCATTGTAGAATGGTAAATAATGCATTGTGTCATTTTGGAGTAACTTTTCTTGTAAATAAGAATAGAATATGTTTCTAAACACTTCTAAATTAATGTCGATGCTACCATGATTACGGATAGTCCTGAATGAATCCTGAATAATGAGGGAGAAAGTTATAGACACACTTGTAATCGTTATCATTCATTGGAATTCCATAACTACTAGAATGGCCAAGATGGTCATTCTGACCGTTGACATTTCAAGTGTATAAATATACCATATTAAATTGTTAAATTAATGCATTTACGTTAAAATAGGTTATAAGAAACCTCAAGACACCAAATGCAAATTGTAATCAGTCAGAAAATGTATTGATTGATCCAGAAGCACATGTAAATACTAAAATAAGATCATAGTGTGTTTTCTGACTAAGACAATAGTTGCCCACCCAGCTGGCCCATCCAAACTACACCTAAACTATATTGGAACTAATTTCTCGCATATAATAAAAATAATAGATGTGGCCTGAAGACAAGATTACATTGACAATAGTGTGATAGGTGACAATGTTATCAATTATCGAATAGAGAATGACGAGACTGATGTTCTGCTCAGAGTGCACTGATAGCATGCATTGACAGAGAAGCAAGAACCTTACTAAATAGCACATCTTTGGTGTCATCCTACAGAGGTCCATTGAGGCCAGACTTTTTGACTGCTATACCCTACCAGAAAGAGCAGATTTCAAGGTTTCTAATTAACCTATTTTTGCCAAACAACTCTAGAAATTGCGTGGATGGTCTCTGTTTCAAAATATTCAAAATAAAATAAAATGTATTCCTAGAATAACTGTGGCTCCGTGCATTCCTTTTGTGAGTAGGCTACTGGTGACAATCAGCGAAAGCCATTTGGGATATTCCATTATATTTTTACTGTAAAATATGTGTGTTGACTGTGGTAGGGCAGGGACTGTGATTTCTGCGAAATATGGCGCAGCCATAGATTGGCATGTCACAGCCATAGCCTTGGCTACTAAGCACAGATAAATACAACTCAAAACATGCTATTTTGTTCTTTTGAAATAAATAGCCTAGTATCATATTTTGAATTACCTTTCTAAATGAAATATTAATGGATTTATTTGTGACTGTGTATATTAACAATAGAAAGGCACAGAGCATCATAATGACTCAAAACAAATGTATTTTTAAAGTCATGTCCCCCTCGTCTTTGACTTTTCCTAAATAAATCTATATAACACACTGTCATTGTTAGAATCTTAATATCACAAACAAAACTGGAGTTTTAACCTGTTTAGGATAGGGGGCAGTATTTTCACGGTCGGATAAAAAACGTACCCGATTTAATCTGGTTATTACTCCTGCCCAGAAACTAGAATATGCATATAATTATTTGATTTGGATAGAAAACACCCTAAAGTTTCTAAAACTGTTTGAATGGTGTCTGTGAGTATAACAGAACTCATATGGCAGGCAAAAACCTGAGAAGATTCCTTACAGGAAGTGCCCTCTCTGACCATTTCTTGGCCTTTTGAAAACTGAGGATCTCTGCTGTAACGTGACACTTCCTACGGCTCCCATAGGCTCTCAGAAGGCGGCAGAACGTTGAATGATGACTTTGCAGCCCATTGCTGAAAAACAGTAGCGCATTTGGATAGTGGTCGATTAGAGAACAATGAGACAGGGGCGCGCATGCACGAAAAGAGTCCATTTTCGATTTTTAGTCTTTGAACGAAAACAGGGTTTCCCGGTTGGAATATTATCGCTTTTTTACGAGAAAAATCGCATAAGAATTGATTTTAAACAGCGGTTGACATGCTTCGAAGTACGGTAATGGAATATTTAGAATTTTATTGTCACGAAATGCGTCGTGCGCGTCACCCTTCGGATAGTGTCTTGAACGCACGAACAAAACAGAGGATATTTGAACATAACTATGGATTATTTTGAACCAAACCAACATTTGTTATTGAAGTAGAAGTCCTGGGAGTGCATTCTAACGAAGAACAGCAAAGGTAATCAAATTTTTCTTATAGTAAATCTGAATTTGGTGAGTGCCAAACTTGGTGGGTGTCAAAACAGCTAGCCCGTGATGGCGAGCTATCTACTCAGAATATTGCAAAATGTGCTTTTGCCGAAAAGCTATTTTAAAATCGGACATAGCGATTGCATAAAGGAGTTCTGTATCTATAATTCTTAAAATAATTGTTATGTTTTTTTGTGAACGTTTATCGTGAGTAATTTAGTAAATTCACCGGAAGTTTGCGGTGGGTATGCTAGTTCTGAACGTCACATGCTAATGTAAAAAGCTGGTTTTTGATATGAATATGAACTTGATTGAACAAAACATGCATGTATTGTGTAACATAATGTCCTAGGTGTGTCATCTGATGAAGATCATCAAAGGTTAGTGCTGCATTTAGCTGTGGTTTGGGTTTATGTGACATTATATGCTAGCTTGAAAAATGGGTGTCTGATTATTTCTCGCTGGGTACTCTGCTGACATAATCTAATGTTTTGCTTTCGTTGTAAAGCCTTTTTGAAAGCGGACAGTGTGGTTAGATTAACGAGAGTCTGGTCTTTAAAATGGTGTAAAATAGTCATATGTTTGAGAAATTGAGAAATTGAAGTAATAGCATTTCTAAGGTATTTGAATATTGCGCCACAGGATTCCACTGGCTGTTGAGTAGGTTAGATTAAGGTTTTTCGTATTTCGCGCCAGGCGCTACCATTGGATATTGGTGATGCGTTCCGCTAGCGGAACATCTAGATGTTAACCAGGTTTAGTAGTGCATGTCATTTTTTAATGGTTTTCCCCAGCCTGCTCTGCTCCTTCTCCGATAGTTGAATGTGCCATGCCCAATTGATAATCACTCCAATAATTGCCTCGAAATGGAACCGTAACTAAACCGAAACTAATTTCACACATGTACATAACTGACGAAGTAAATGAAGTATAGTATCAAAGGGGAGAATTGGTTAAATTATGAGTGAGGGGAAGGAAACAATGCATTATTATGTAATCACCAATTGTGAATGAAGAACAGGTTGGGGCATTATTTTATATTCATCTATTATAATTATAATCTCAAAACAGTGTACCCTATATCAGTCCACCGAATCCAAGCAGTCTTATTAGTCTACTCTAGGCCTACTTGGAGTCAGCTACACAGTGAGAGCGTATGTAATTTACAATGGAAAGACCAAGACGAAGGGCTGCACATGCTACGTTTGCGTTGCTACAAGATCTGAATGAAAACAACTCAAATTGCAGGGAAGAAATGGATCATGACATCTCTGATGATTATTTTTCAGATTCTGGGAAAGGATCCATATTGGGCAGTAGGTGAGCGAGTGTCAGATAATGTTTCAAATCAGATGGCACAGCTGTACTAGGTAAAAGGAGGAACTCACCGCTGGCCTTCTGTTGTGTTCTACAACATGCTTAACTTGGCTGCCATCAACACACACAAGTTGTTCAAGTAGTGCGTGAACAACACCATGAGCAGGAGAGACTTCATCATGAGTCTGGCACACGGGCTCCGTGAGAGACATATGAGGACCAATGCAGCAGTAAAGATTCTACTCGAGCCAAATTGCGGACAGCTCCCGGGAGGAGAAACTGCAAGGTGGGCAGATGCACTTGGAACAGAACCTACAACACCTGTTTCAGCTGCAAGCGACTTGTTTGTGGGAAGTGTTGCAATCCAGTGAAAATGACAAAGATTTGTGCTGACTGTTAGAGCAAGGGATAACAGCTAAAATAAATCCAACTGTTGCGTGAAGATTCACACCATACTCTAAACACAAGCGAGGCCATAAATAATGTAGGCTAAATATGTGTATGTGACTAATAAAATTTGATTTCAAATAATGTGTCCAATTACTGATAATAATAGACTATTTTTGACCGCTGTCATGTTGACACTTATAGTTATTATAATGCAATTATTGCTTTTGTGCTGATTTTCGCTATTCACAAGCACGCTTGGCGCCTATACTGATGTGTAAGCTATTGATATTTTCTTAATTGACCACATGTCTTGTGGTTTTTGTATTTTTATTAGTTTTGTCTTATAAAAATAAGCTTTTTCTGTGTTTCAACGCACATCATTTTTGTTTCATAGCTGTAACAAAGGCACTCAACAAACAAAAACGATTTTACACTTGAAATTCAGTTTTGTGGTTCTTCATTTGTACATATAGCCTACAGTAATATAAACCATACTCAACAAAAATATAAGATTTTACTGAGCTACATTTCATAATAACGAAATCAGTCACTTGAAATTAATTAATTAGGGCCACCTGTTGTGTAAGCGACCATATTGGTGTGTTTGTCAGCAGACTTACTCTTAATAGCTGGTCAGTGTGTTATTTCAGTCGCTTAGTTATTTCAGTGTTATTTCAGTGTTATTTCAGTCTGTTTATTTACAGAAACACTGAAATGTTCAAATGTTTCTTCTGATATACTTTTATATTCTCCACAGAGACGTGTGTGTACAGTGCATTCGAAAAGTATTCAGACCCCTTGATTTTTTCCATGTTTTGTTACATTACAGCTTTAATCTAAAATGGATAAAAAAATGATTATAAATGTACAAAAACTTCTAATAAACAGTTTTGCTTTGTCATTATGGGTTTGGTGTGTAGATTGATGATACATTTTAGAATAAGGCTGTAACGTAACAAAATGTGGAAAAAGTCAAGGGGTTTGAATACTTTCCAAAGGCACTGTATGTGTGTTTGTATGTGCTATATCTCAGAATAAACACTTATGGAAAGTCATTAACTATACTGAATATCTCTCTCGCTCTCTCTCTCACGCTTGCTCTCTCGCTCTCTGAGAGTACACGCTCCATTAGTTTCAATAGGGCCATAAGCCATAAGACACCTCAGTGTGCGTACGTGCGACTATTTGCATAGCGTCATTAGACCTCTTTGTCAGTCAAACAGAGAAGATTAAATGTCTGAAACTTGAACACTGAAGTGTAGTTAGGATAGGATGAACTTTAATGTCCTCAAGGGGAAAATTGTCTTATACACAGTACTCCTGTATACAAAATAAACACTGTATATTGCACACTCAACATAATACATACATACATTGCACATTACCCTTATCATACACATTGTACACTTCTCATATAGCCACATACATAATACTTAGAACAATGGAATATGCAATCAGTGGCATACTAACATAGCTCAGCTTTACCTGTTCATCCTATTCCTGTGCTTACTGTTTACCTGTCCAGCTTACTCGTAGGGACCCGATAGCGTGAAGTACATGGGAGCGATCTGAAATAATAATTTTCTGCTTGTCTGTTAAGAAAATAGTCTGCATGGCAGTGTATAAGGTGGGCAATTTGAGCTTTCAGTTTGACTGACAAATTGGCAAACCAGACTGTGATGCCATATATCAGGATACTCTCTATGACTGTATAGTAGAACGGGAGCATTTATTTTCTGGTCAACTCCAAAAACCCTGAGTCGACGTAGGAAATAGAGGCGTTGTTGGACTCTGGATCAGACACTCTACTTGGACCTTCCAGCTCAGCACATTGTCCATGTGTACGCCCAGGTACTTGGACGATCTAACCTGTGCTGTCTTGGTATTGTGGACAACCACAGGAGCGTGGTCACCGACAGATATGGGGTCAAACACCATATCACCATAAACTCCTCCCATTTTCTTTACATTGAGGATGAGATGGTGCATCCCACCACTTGACAAACCTTTGAATCTCTGACCTGTACACAGTAGTATCAGCATCTTTATACGTAAGACCAAGATTATTATTAGTTATAGGCTATCCTTATCGGAGAGATGTTTTGGGAAACGTTTTCCTCTCCCAAACACCCCTTGCAGTGAGCAAATGCAAAAAAAATGTATAGATGAATGAAATGATAATATGCAGCAGGATAATTGTTCGGCTACATGCGGATACATGCAATGCTGCTGTATCAGATCTTCTGTCTATTTAAAACATAACGGTGCGTATACTCACCATAAACTCCTCCCATTTTCTTTACGTTGAGGATGAGATGGTGCATCCCACCACTTGACAAACCTTTGAATCTCTGACCTGTACACAGTAGTATCAGCATCTTTATACATAAGACCAAGATTATTATTAGTTATAGGCTATCCTTATCGGAGAGATGTTTTGGGAAACATTTTCCTCTCCCAAACACCCCTTGCAGTGAGCAAATGCAATTTTTTTTATAGATGAATGAAATTATAATATGCAGCAGGATAATTGTTCGGCTACATGCGGATACATGCAATGCTGCTGTATCAGATCTTCTGTCTATTTAAAACATAACGGTGCGTATACTCATAGCGCGTTTGGGTTTGCGAGATGACAATGTTGTCCTTAAGTGGAAATCCATGTAGTCCCTTCATGGATTTGACTTCAAAGTTCAGTGTTGAATCTGTACTTATATAGCCTTACTACGCATAATGTAACTTTACCACATACACACACCATACTATCATAATACCATTGGTTTGTTCATGTGATGTGTTTAAATCTGTGTCGCCTGCAGACATTTTAGTTTTTTCACATCTGCTTGAGGTTAGACACACACACATGCACAAGGAGGCATGCACACAAACACCAGTGGCGTTCTGCAGTTTCACAAGATCCCCCCGCAAGGTCCAAGCACAGCAGCTAATTTCCTGCAATTCTACACATTTTGTCACAGAGAAAAATGTGCAGTTTTTTTAGCTTACCTCATGCTATTCTACACATTTTGCCATGGGGCAGAAAGAAAATGTTGCTGTTTTAAAGCAAATTTCCTTCAATTCTATACATTTTTCCATGGGGCAGAGAGAAAAATGTATACCGTAATTTCCGGACTATTAAGAGCACCTTAGGCCGCATCCACTGAATTTAAAAAGAAATATTATTTTGAACATAAATAAGCCGCACATGTCTATAAGCCGCAGGTGCCTACCGTTACATTGAAACAAATGAACTTTACACAGGCTTTAACGAAACACGGCTTGTAACAAAAATAAATAGGCTTTAACGAAACACGGCTTGTAACAAAAATAAATAGGCTTTAACGAAACACGGCTTTTAACAAAAAATAAAAAATTTGCAGTAAGCTTTACCGGTAGTTGTCTTTTTGCACTGAGTCAATTCCTCATGCTGCTGTTTCCAACGTCTTATCATCGACTCATTAAGACCAAGCTCCCGTGCAGCAGCTCTATTTCCTTTTTCCAACAGCCAGATCAATCGCCTTCAACTTGAAAGCTGCATCATATGCATTTCTCCGTGACTTTGCCATGATGAGGGTGGCAAAATGACTACCGTAATCAGAATGATGGGAAGTTTGAGAGCGCTCGATTTAATCTAAACAGTAAACAAAAAAGTTGTTTGACCTTAACCAGTTCTGCAATTTAATTGGTCTAATGAAAGCTTCATGCCGCCAAAAAACTGAGCACGTCAGAATGTGTTTGTTTTTTTTGAAAAAAAATGAAAGCGGGAAAAATCAATATATTAGCCGCTTCATTGTTTAAGCCGCGAGGTTTCAAAGCCTGGGAAAAAAGTTGCGGCTTATAGTCCGGAATTTCCGGTAGTTTTATAGCTACTTTCAAGCTATTCTGTACATTTTACAAATTTCAAGCACATTTCCTGCTATTCAATATATTTTGCCATGAGGCTGAGGGAACATTTTGTAGTTTTAAAGCTCATTTCATGTCATTCTAAACATTTTGCCATGGCTTATGGTGTTTTCATATGATATCTGGGGTAGGGCCCAGACCTCCTGGGGACCCCCCAGTGCTCGTGAGCCCCCCTGCACTACGGGGGCTGCGGGGGTAGGTGGTGCGCCAGTGACATACACATACACTAGGCCAGCGGTTCCCAACCTTTTTCGGGTTGGTTACTGTATCACCAACTGAATTTTGCTCAGCCCGGAGTACCCCTGAAGTACCCCCTCATGTGCATTTACCAGTAGGCCTATGGTCTCCATGAGTCTTCTCAAGTACCCCCTGTGGAGAGGCCAAGTCCCCTCAGGGGTCCTAGTACACCTGGTTGGAAACCACTGTACTGATTGGGAACTCCACTGAACTACAGCAGCTTCAGGACCCATGGAAAGATGAGAGAGAGGAACAGTTTTGTTATGTTTAGATTCTATTGTTATACTTGGAGGGACGGGTTGGTAAGTTTAGGGGACTAGTTTGGAGAATAGAGAAAATCCTTATTTAATAGAAAAAGACTACTGGTACACAGGGGCGAAAATCTGATATCCACTTTGGAGGGGACAATTACATTACATTTTCTCAAGAGCAATTCCTGAGGGGGACACCAAAAGTAGTGCTGTAACACATAGCCTACATTGTAATATGGTAAATGTATATTGAGGAACCAAAGAAATAAGGTGTTTGCCATACTCCTAACTACCGGTACCCAAAACTACACAACTAATCACAACAGCAATACCATTGCCTTTAACAAATCTTAGTTCAGTCACCAGTTTAAGTTGAGAGTGGGGGTATCCATGGCATTTTAAAATTATGTTCCTATTTTACAAGTCAAAAAAAATTGAGAACCTTTCATAATGTTGCCAAACAAAGACTCAACAAACTTACCTGAGACTCCCTGTCTCTGCCAGTCTGTCCCTGCATATCTGTCCCCAACTCTGCTGTCTGTGTGCCATCTGTTGCCTGCTCTGCCTAATGACATCATTGTGAAACATTTCCATTAGAATTTCATTTCTTTCTTATGAACATTTTATCAACTAGTCTTTGAGATATTAGGCTACTAGGGTTCTTACTATGCGTTTTGGTGTATTGAAAAATACTCTGATGTCCGTCTTTTATTTTTCTGCCATTTTTCTACCTGGCTGGCTACACACACAGTGTGTAGGTTATTTACAGTAGGAGATGGGCTTCTATCATCTTCAATCATTCTATATGGGCTTCGATATAAAAGGTAGCTAGCAAATGTGAAACGAATTAAAATGACAAGAGTTGACAGCTGTATGAGTTCACCATTTACACAACATATGCTGCAACCTTTTGTAATTTTAATAGTTTGTTTCATATTGGCTGGCTTCCAACAATAGCTGAATTTGCAAAGCTAGCGAGCACCAATTCAGTTTCAGTGGTGTTTGCTATAATCTTTGCTACCCGGGTTAAATAAAGGTGAAATAAAATAAATAAATAAAAGTTCGCTTGCGACAATTTAGCTTTTGCAACGAGACCATTAAATATATTTAAGACAATGGTAGATGAGAGTGTAGTTCTGTTCAGTTTGGACTTCAGTTTATCGCTAACCTTATCACAGGGACTTTAAAGCACTAACTTACATCATCTGCATGCTGATTCCATCTTTGACGACGCCACATGAATGGAATAGGTACTAGCTAGCTTAATAGTTAATATTTGCACGCTAGCTCTGCATATACAGCTAGTGTGTGTGTGCGCGATTGACTGGATGAACCTCACGGCAGTTACGTAGCAAGCTAAGGAACTGGCAGTGGATCAAACCATTGTGAGGCAAAGGGCGGGGGGGTCGCAATCTTTTGAAACTTAAAAACGCGCTATTAAGTGTCTATAATCAGCACAATTGCTTTCATTGCGTATTATTAATATTATTTAAATTAAATAATTATGTTTCAGTGATATTGGGGGGGACAAATCATATTTTTCCCAGGATGGGGGGGTCGTGTCCCCCCCGTCCCCCCCGGGATTTCCGCCCCTGCTGGTACACAACTCCTGTGTGCTTGCATGTGTGTGTGCTTGCGTGTGTGTAAGAGAGAGTTGCCCATCCATGAGGGTAAGGGCAAGGATTAGATTTGGAATTCTGCACATATCCTTCCATCCATGCTCTACCTGGGGAAATAGTCAATTTGTTGTCTGAAGTAACAAAAACACAGACAGGTGTTGCATTAGATTCTCTCAATGCTTCACTGACTGACAGAACTCTGCCTTCTGTTAAGAGTTTCACTTTAAGATGGATAGATGATGATGTATGAGGACAAGGTCTTTGACATATTCAGGGAGAGACAGAGAAATAGAGTGAGGGATGTAGAGATGGAGCGATATAGAGACAAAGAGACAAAGACACACCAAGAGAGACAGAGAGGAGAGAGAGAGATGGAGGGAGAGTGAGAGAAAAGAGAAAGAGAGAATGTGTGACCGACAGACGCACATCTACCTCCTTCTGTAAGAGTTTAAACTTTAAGATGGAGGTTTAGTAAATCTGAATATTCTTTCTTCTCTTTTATGATAATGTATAAGGACAAGACAAGGTCTTTCAAATATTCAGAGGACAGAGTTTTCTTCACAATGGTTTGACAGGAAGGGACAGGAGTCGACATGCAGGCAGTAAAGTTATGTCCCGCCAAGGAAACTCATTCACTCTTTCTTTCTTCACTCTGTCCTCTTCTTCGTGTGTGTGTGTGTGTGTGTGTGTGTGTGTGTGTGTGTGTGTGTGTGTGTGTGTGTGTGTGTGTGTGTGTGTGTGTGTGTGTTCCATCAGGGCTATGTCATGGCTCTTCTCTTTCAAAACAGGTAGATTACTGATCAATAAAAATCAGACTCCAACAAAAGTATTTGTAGTTTCTCTTGCTTATAATGTGTGTCTGTCATGGTTTATCTTTTGGGATATAATTTTTGAAACTCTAGTGGATTCCTTTGACAAAGCCATTCTGACCCTAGGGAGAAAACAAAAGAAGGATTTGATTATCATTTGTGATGGTTACAGGGTTTAAGGCTGAGCTAAGTACATGGAAAATATGCATTCAGAGTGGGTCTCAATAAGGTGTGTGTGCATGCAGGTTTCGCTTTTGTTCCTTGTTGTAGTAAACTCTTAACAATTCACCTCAAGGCGATCGAAGAAGTCACGCTGGTCTGTGTGTGTGTGTGTGTGTGTGTGTGTGTGTGTGTGTGTGTGTGTGGTGTGTGTGTGTGTGTGTGTGTGTGTGTGTGTGTGTGTGTGTGTGTGTGTATTCGCCTGAGAGTCCTATGAATACAAAACGCCCTTAAGAGGAAGGATAAACGATTTCACACAGAATACTCCTGTCGGTATTCAGAGGTGGAGACACATTCTCTCTCTCGCTTACTCTCTCAGTTTTCCCTTCCTTTCTCTAAATATATCTCACACACACGCAGGCATACATCTGTGAAGTTTAAGAACACAGAGAAAGAAAGAGTGAAGGAGTTTTCTTGGCCTTAGAGTGACAGACGTGAACTTCCTGCTTGGCCACTCCTGTTCCTGTCAAACCAATGTGTATGA
This sequence comes from Salmo salar, assembly GCF_965601325.2. NCBI lineage: Eukaryota > Metazoa > Chordata > Actinopteri > Salmoniformes > Salmonidae > Salmo > Salmo salar. Next base: position 33,177,970 of record NC_138297.1, on the reverse strand, counting down.
AAAATATTTCCTTACTTTTCTGTTCAAATAATGTATTTTCTTTCCTTGTCTCCTCCTCTCTGTACAGGTTTTATATGCCCTTACGTTATTGACAGAAGCTAAGGATGTGTAATTATTGTTCTGGTCAAGGACCCTTTGAAGTGTCCTTTCCCCTTCTCAACCCAATATTTGCCCTTCACACTGAGGGAAGAGGAAGAGAAAGAAAGAAAGAAAGAAAGAAAGAAAGAAAGAAAGAAAGAAAGAAAGAAAGAAAGATAGAGCTTGAGGAGAGAGAGATGAGGGGGAGGTAGAGAAAGAGAGGAGGGAGAGAGAGAACCGAGTGATAGGTGATCTTCAAAGGTGTTTGCCGTGAAGAAAATCAAAGTTGAGAGAGAGATTCAGTGTAGTTAATGACACTGTGTGAGAAGACTTTCCATAAGTGTTTATTCTGAGATGTAGCACGTACAAACAGACATACACACTCGCAAGTCTCTGTGGAGAATGAGAGAGATTAATAAAATAAATCTATTAGATCAAATGGTTTGACCCCGTGTGTCCCACCCACAAAATTATATTTTTTTTATACAAAGCGACTTACAGGAGAAATTAAGGTTAAGCACCTTGCTCAAGGGTACATCGACAGATTTTTCACCTAGTAGGCTCTGGGATTTGAACCCTGCAACCTTTCGGTTAATGGCCTAACGCTCTTGACCACTAGGCTACACACACGCACACACACGCAATGCATGCCCGCGCCCGCCCGCCCACACGCAATCATACTTTACCCATAACGGCCCTCCTTCATAATCATAATTCTTAATCCTTGATAAGCTGCACCTACTGACACTGAGGAGCAAATCTCATTACCATACACACACCCACACGGCTCACTGACACACTCAACCTGGTGGCAGCTAGCCTGGTGGGTAGGAGCATTGGGCCAGTAACCGAAAGGTTGCTGCATCGAATCTCAGAGTTGACAAGGTAAAAATCTGTTGTTCTGCTCTTGAGCAAGGCAGTTAACCCACTGTTCCTGGGGCGCCGAAGACATGGATGTCGATTAAGGCAACCCTCTGCACCTCTCTGATTCAGAGGGGTTGGATTAAATGCAGAAGATGTATTCATTGTAGAACTGACTGGGTATCCCCTTTTTCCAAACCACCGGAATTTGTTAGCACACCCAGTACAACCACTGTGAGTCACACACATAGAGGGGCTGTGACTAACAACACACGCACACAACATTAAGCTAGAGGTGACCCATCTGAGTAGATGAGTGGATGGAAGAGGTGATTCTGTCTTATAGTCCACATCATGAATGTGTTTGTTTTTGTATGACAGTGTTTTTTTCTTTCTGCTTGCATTTTATATTTGTAATGTGATGTATGTATTTCTGTAATTCATCTGTAAAATAGACATAGACTCCCTGAGACAATACAGGTTCAAGGAATAATCCACTCAAAAATATATTGCCGTATTTTCTTTCATTAGTCCACTGTTAATATAGTCCCAAAATGTTTTGCATGTCAGCAGTCAAGTTTTCAATATATAGGATTTTCAAGAAGCAAAGTATAACTTGCTTTTGTATGATAAATACAAATACGATACATGATTACAATACCCTCTCTGGGCTAGGCGGGACGAATTCGTCCCACCTACGTAACAGCCAGTTGAATCCTGTGGCGCGATTTTCAAAACCCTTGAAATGCTATTACTTCAATTTCTCAAACATATGACTATTTTACAGCTATTTAAAGACAAGACTCTCGTTAATCTAACCACACTGTCCGATTTCAAAAAGGCTTTACAACGAAAGCAAAACATTAGATTATGTCAGCAGAGTACCAAGCCAGAAATAATCAGACACCCATTTTTCAAGCTAGCATATAATGTCACAAAAACCCAGAAGACAGCTAAATGCAGCACTAACCTTTGATGATCTTCATCAGATGACAACCCTAGGACATTATGTTATACAATACATGCATGTTTTGTTCAATCAAGTTCATATTTATATCAAAAACCAGCTTTTTACATTAGCATGTGACCTTCAGAACTAGCATACCCCCCGCAAACTTCCGGGGAATTCGCTAACAATTTACTAAATTACTCACGATAAACGTTCACAAAAAGCATAACAATTATTTTAAGAATTATATATACAGAACTCCTCTATGCACTCGATATGTCCGATTTTAAAATAGCTTTTTGGTGAAAGCACATTTTGCAATATTCTAAGTACATAGCCCAGGCATCACGGGCTAGTTATTTAGACACCCGGCAAGTTTAGCACTCACCAATATCAGATTTACTATTATAAAAGTTTGATTACCTTTTGTTGTCTTCGTCAGAATGCACTCCCAGGACTACTACTTCAATAACAAATGTTGGTTTGGTCCAAAATAATCCATCGTTATATCCGAATAGCGGTGTTTTGTTCGTGCGTCCCAGACACTATCTGAAATGGTAAATCAGGGTCGCACGCATGGCGCAATTCGTGACAAAAAAATCTAAATATTCCATTACCGTACTTTGAAGCATGTCAACCGCTGTTTAAAATCCATTTTTATGCCATTTTTCTCGTAAAAAAGCGATAATATTCCGACCGGGAATGTCCATTTAGCTAAACAGAGGAAAGTAAACAAAGCTTTCGGTCGACGCGGGCACGAGCCTGAGTCTCACAGTACTGTAACCAGCCACTACCCAAACACGCTACTTTTTTTCTGCCAGAGCCTGCAAAGCCACGATTCAGCTTTTTACCGCCTTCTGAGACCCTATGGCAGCCGTAGGAAGTGTCACGGGACAGCTAAGATCCTCACTCTTCAATAAACAGAGACAAGAAGAACGACACCTTGTCAGACAGGCCACTTCCTGCATGAAACCTTCTCAGTTTTTTGCCTGCCAAATGAGTTCTGTTATACTCACAGACACCATTCAAACAGTTTTAGAAACTTTAGGGTGTTTTCTATCCATATGTAATAAGTATATGCATATTCTAGTTACTGGGTAGGAGTGGTAACCAGATTAAATCGGGTACGTTTTTTATCCGGCGGTGTAAATACTGCCCCTTAGCCCTAACAGGATACAGGTAGAAGGTATATGATTGTCATCCCCATGAGCATGCCACCCTCTTGCGATGTGGATGAGAACCTATGGCCAAACGCTCAAGGCAGGCTTGATGCAAACTAATGCCTGCTAAACGTTATGTTTCTTTCATTAATTTAATTTGTTTTATTTGATTACAGTGTACATACAGTATGTTGTAATTATATCTGAACGATACATTTATTTTTTGCATCAATGATTGTGAAAGATGTCTTCAGTGATCACACCTTTGATAGCATATGGGATAGAAATGATAAACATTTGATATTCAGTCAATTTTGATGGGTAGTGCAAGTGTATTGCCTTAATGTGACCGGCCGGCTTGTTTTGGTCTTATGAAGCAAAATTTGAAATTATTTTTTACATTGGATAAAAGTAGAGACTCAGAGATAGAAAATTGTATATCATACACTACTTTTGAGGAACAATGGGAAAGTAATTCTGCTTTGAAAGTTGATCTAATGGTCCTTGAATATTTTGGGACACCTACTGGAGAGCTCTTCTTTGTCTACCCCCATTCTTTCACACCTTTTAAGCCTTAGCCACACCCATCTTTTTAAGGTAAAGTGTACAACACCCGTTGAATATGGCCGGTGTCAGTATATGTTGGCAGAAAAGCGTAATGAAATTGTTGCCAGCAGAGCTGGTTAGACTGCTTTCGTGTTATCCAGAGGTAAACAAATCATCGGCCAGAGCATCAAGCGTTTGCTCTGAACACTCCGAGAGCGAAACGAGATAGGTGGGGCTAAAGCTTAAGAGGGTGTGAACGATACTGAATGAGTGTAGACAAAGAAGAGCTCTTCACTAGATACAAAACATTCAAAGGCCATTTTCTCAAAAGTGAGTTTACAAGTTTATCCATTTTCAAAGCAGAATTACTTTCCCATTGTTCCTCAACAATGCAGTTATGATATACCATTTTGGAGCTCTGAGTCTCTACTTTTATCCAATGTAAAAAAACACAATTTTAAATGTTGCTACATCAGACCAAATCCAGGTGGTGAGTCACATTGTATGATTTGGATTTGTAGCATATCATACAAATACATAAGTACAATTACATCATGACGTAACCTATCACACAAAATAGATGACGTAGTACAGAATTGGATGACCTAGTACAAAAAACGGGGAACTGTTTTTGCTCGTGAGCACCACTTTCAAAACTACTGGCTGAAGGTATACAAATGTTCTGGAGCATCACTTTAAGAGCAGTCTGATTTAATTAACAGTAAAATGTATTTAAACAAGTAAGAAGACATTCATATTAAAAGTAATATGAGCATTGCATTGTGAAAAGCAATTACTTTATATAAACATGTATTGCAATGTGAAACATGTTTTTCTAGATGAGGAGAGAGAGAGAGAGAGAGAGAGAGAGAGAGAGAGAGAGAGAGAGAATTGCATCCATTACTTTACATTACTTTTTTTCCCTGGGAAGGACAGACAAAGGTTGTATCTGGCCGACTGTTGTCTTGTAACAAAAGCAGAGGTCAGCGTTCAAATTTATCGTTCCGGAACTGACTCTCTGTTCTGGAGTGGTGGTAGTGTCTTAGTCAATCCTCTTACTATGGGACCAGACAGACAGGAAGCATATAATTATATTTTACAGAAGAGACAACGAAACCAGAGGTCACTGTGATTGGAAACATGTACATTCTATTATTCTAATTCTGAGCAATTCCACATTAACGGACCAATGCTGAGACTCAGATTATTCACTTTAAAATATATGCCAAAGAAAAAACCTTGATTTTAAAATTTTACAAACCATACAACTCTATGTAAAATGACTACTTCGAAAATACAATGTCAAAAACAAATTTACTGATAACACTGTGCAGATGCAAAGTTTGGTAACAGAATTACGGTAAAATGTTTCAATGTTTTCAAAAACACTCTTTACAAGGTCCTTTTCTGTTGTTCTGGGATTGATTTGCACTTTTCGCACCAAAATACGTTCATCTCTAGGAGACAGAACGCATCTCCTTCCTGAGCGGTATGACGGCTGCGTGGTCCCATGGTGTTTATACTTGCGTATTATTGTTTGTACAGATGAACCTTCAGGTATTTGGAAATTGCTCCCAAGGATGAACCAGACTTGTGGGGGTCTACAATTTACTTTCTGAGGTCTTGGCTGATTTCTTTTGACTTTCCCATGATGTCAGTCAAAGAGGCACTGAATTTGAAGGTAGGTGTCACGACTTCTGAGGCTGGGATAGGAGCCGTGCTTTCTCAGCGCTCGGGCACGCCACCAAAGCTCCACCCTGTGCTTTCTTTTCTAAGAAGCTCAGCCCGGCGGAGCAAAACTATGATGTGGGGGACCGGGAGCTGTTGGCTGTTGTCAAGGCTCTGAAGGCATGGAGACATTAGCTTGAGGGGGCTAAACACCCTTTTCTCATCTGGACTGACCACCGCAATCTGGTGTACATTCGGGCGGCGAGGAGACTGAACCCTCGCCAGGCAAGGTGGGCCATGTTCTTTACCCGTTTTGTTTTCACTCTGTCCTAATGGGATACCGCCCATGTGCACATGCAACGGGCCGTGAGGCGGCAGAAGGCGAGCGCCAACCGCCACCGCAGTGAGGCCCCGTTGTTCGCACCGGGGGACCGGGTCTGGCTCTCATCCCGAAACCTGCCCCTCCGCCTGCCCTGCCGGAAGCTGGGTCCGCGGTTTGTGGGGCCATTTAAAGTCCTGAGGAGACTGAACGAGGTAAGCTACAGGTTACAGCTTCCCCCAGATTATTACATTATTCCCTCGTTCAATGTGTCTCTCCTCAGGCCGGTGGTGGCTGGTCCACTCCAGGAAGCTGAGGTGCGGGAGGTTCCTCCGCCCCCTCTGGACATCGAGGGGGCCCCGGCGTATGCTGTTCGAGCCATCCTGGACTCGAGGCGTCGGGCGAGGGGCCTTCAGTACCTCATGGAGTGGAAGGGGTACGGTCCGGAGAAGAGATGCTGGGTGCCGGTGGAGGACGTCCTGGACCCTTCGTTGCTACGGGATTTCCACCATCGCCATCCGGTTCGCCCTGCGCCTCGTCCTCCGGGTCGTCCCCGAGGTCGGTGTCAGCGCGCTGCTGGAGCCGCGCGTCAAGGGGGGGGGGTACTGTCACAACTTCAGCCAAAGTCGGTCCCTCTCCTTGTTCGGGCGGCGTTCGGCGTTCGACGTCACCGGCCTTCTAGCCATCGCCGATCCACTTTCATTTTCCATTTGTTTTGTCTTTGTCTTACACACCTGGTTTCAATCCCCCAATTACCTGTTCATTATTTAACCCTCTGTTCCCCCATGTTTGTTTGTGAGTGATTGTTTCTATGTAGGTAGGTCCGTTATTGTGGGCTCTGTTTTTGTATTACATTTATTATATGTTGAGTAAAATACGTTTATTTACTCTTATCTGCTGTCCTGCGCCTGACTCCTATACACCAGCTACACATAGACCTCCTGACAGTTGGCCTTGAAATCCATCCACAGGTACACCTCCTATTGACTCAAATGATGTCAATTAGCCTATCAGAAGTTTCTAAAGCCATGACAGAATTTTCTGGAATTTTCCAAGCTTTTTAAAGGCACAGTCAACTTAGTGTATATAACTTCTGACCCTCTGGAATTGTGATAAAGTGAATTATAAGTGAAATAATCTGTCTGTAAACAATTGTTGGAAAAATTACTTGTGTCATGCACAAAGTAGATGTCCTAACCGATTTGCCAAAACTATAGTTTGTTAACAAGAAATTTGTGGAGTGGTTGAAAAACTAGTTTTAATGACTCCAACCTAAGTGTATGTAAACTAACGACTTCAACTGTACCTGTGTGTGTGTGTTTGTGTGTGTTTGTCATCTTTTACAGTACATGCACCATCCTCCTCTCTCTCTCTCTAGTTACTTCCATTTATCCCCTCGTGCCAATACACATCATAGATCACTCTATTGTATGTACAGAATACTGAATGGAATTGGATTTGTAGGCATGTGCCACAAGTCACATATTTAACCAAGGCTCCAACTCTAAGGTTAGTTAATCTAGAGACCACTGGGCTGTGTCCCATATGGCACCCTATTCCATATATTGTGAGTGTGTGGTGTGTAGTGCACTACAAAGGGATTGGAGTGCCATTTGGAATGGGAATAGGGTGCCATTTGGGACGGGCCCCTGGTCATAATAAATCCCCTAGTGTAGATAGATCACCAATCACAGAATAAAAAGTGAGACCCATAGATCAATCTAGGTACAGTATTGCAGGACAATATTGAATGGAATTGGTTTGAGAGAGAGAATGTCAGAGTCGATGTTCTGAGTAGAGAGGGGAGCAGAGAGGGTGGGGTCAGGGCTAAAGAGTGATGAGAAGTGTGTTCCAAAAAGTAAAGTAATTTAGAAAACATTTAATAGAGGGCAGATAGAGAAAGAGAAAGAGATATATTTTATATTAAATATTAAAATATATTTTGATTTGTTTAACACTTTGTTTGGTTACTACATGATTCCATATGTGTTATTTCATAGTTTTGATGACTTCACTATTATTCTACAATGTAGAAAATAGTGAAAAAAAAGAAAAACCCTTGAATGAGTAGGTGTTCTAAAACTTTTGACCGGTAGTGTAGCTGATATGGCTGACTTGCTTAAACAAATGTGGATGGTTTCTTCTGACAATTGAAATGTACAAACTATGGCATAAGGGGACAACAATCGGATAAGAGGCAATCCGTAATTTCGATTAAGACATTAATGAGCGAGCTAGGACGGACGTAGTCAATATAACTATAAATTCAGCACTTTTGAAATGTACAGCAACAGAATTCAGAACACGGGCCATTCTTACAGTGTTTTCCCTGTACACCAAGTCAGAACCATAGGATAAATAAAGGGGCCATATAAGCAGACAATGAAAGCTCTTACAATATTCGATGATTACATTTCACAAAAACAGGTTATATGTACCACCAAGTCAGAACAGTAGCCGAAATTAAGAGATGAACATAGACCAAATTATTAGGGTGAAGCACATGGGCTACTAACAACTTACTACACAACATACACTTAGTATTACTTTCTTAGCTACTGTCACAGTCTGATCTGTTTTACCTGTCTTTGTGATTGTCTCCACTCCCCTCCAGGTGTCACCCATCTAACCCCATAATCCTCTGTGTATTTATACCTCTGTTCTCTGTTTGTCTGATGCCAGTTTGTCTTGTTTGGCAAGTCAACCAGTGTTTTTGTGTCTCAGCTCCTGCTTTTCCCAGTCTCTCTTTTTCTCGCCCTCCTGGTTTTGACCCTTGCCTGTCCTGACCACTCTGCCTGCCCCTGACCCACTCTGCCTGCCGCCCGGTACCATTGTCCCACCTCTGGTTTACTGACCCTTGCCTGCCTTGACCTGTCTATTGCCTGCCCCTGTTCGATCATTAAACCATTGTTAATTCATCTGGGTCTTACCGTCATACCTGATAGTACGAACTGGCCATGACTGACCCAGTAGACCCGGGCCAGCTGCGCAACGCCATCTCCTCCCAAGAAGCCTCCATTGGTAGGCACGGGGAATTGCTTTGTGGCTTTATAGAGGGGTCCAAATGTTGGCTGAGCGCCATGACCGGGCATTGAACATGCTGCTGAAGCAATTCTGTGGGTTGTCTGGGGGACAGCCTGCCACGGTGGTAACCCCACCGACCCTCAGTAACTCGGTGGTTAGCAGCGCCGCCCCACCGGCCATTCCACCTTCCCCGGTGCCCTGTTAACTTCCCCAGAACGTTTTAATGGAGAGCCGAGCACCTGCCTGGGCGTTTTTAGCTCAGTGTGCCCTCATTTTTGAGCTTCAGCCCTCCTCCTTCCCCTTGGATCGCTCCAAGATAGCCTACCTCATCACGCTGATGTCTGGGAGGTCTCTCACCTGGACTACCACCATATGGGAACAACAGCTGGCCATTTGCGTGAGTCTGGAGGGGTTTGTTGGAGAGGTGAGGAAGGTTTTTCATGCCCCAGAGAAGGTGCCCAGAAGCTAATCCAGCTCCGGCAGGACGCCCGCAGAGTGGCCGAAAATGCGGTGGATTTCCACACATTGGCAGCGGAGAGTGCGTGGAACCAGGAAGCACTGTTCGTCATGTACCTGCACGACATCTCGGAGGAGGTTAAGGACGAGCATGCTGCTCGGGACTTACCCACGGATCTTGACTCCCTCATCGCTTTGACCATACGCATAGATGGGCGATTGCGGGAACGACGTATGAGAGGAAATTCGATTTCGCTCGCACGTCCAGGGATTCCACCTCACCTCCGAGTCATCCCGGAAGTCCCAGAGAGAGCTGAGAGCACCCGTGGTTTCCCGACCTTCCTCGAGAGTCACCGAAGACGGCCGAGGCACTGTTTCCCGAGCCTATGCAACTAGGCAGAGCTGGGCTGTTGCCAGCAGAAAGGCAACACAGGATCAACACAAGGAGCTGTCTGTATTGCGGAACTTTTGGTCGTTTTGTGTCGTCTTGCCCAGTAAAATGTCAGGCTCACTGGTAGGAGCGAGTACTCTGGTGGGCCTTTTCATGTCATTATGCTGTGAGGAAACCAGTCCAAATCTCTACGGGTCCTCATTGACTCTGGGGCCCGATAAGAGCTTTTTGGACACCACACTGGCTTCCGAGCAGAACATCCCCACTCAGCCCTTCTCCATTCCCATGGATGTTGGAGCGCTGGACGGGTGGTCTATAGGTCGGGTCACCCATAACACCACTCCTATCAACCTATGTGTGTCAGGGAATCACAGCGAGACCATTCAATTCCTGCTCATCAAGTCCCCCCAGATTCCCATGGTTTTGGGATTCTTGTGGCTCCAGCGACACAATCCCCTCAGCAACTGGTCTACGGGTGCGATCAAGGGCTGGAGTCCGTTCTACCACGCCCATTGTCTGATGTCGGTGCAACCTGCACTGAGACACCTTCCTGGGGTCTCGGAAGTTGCTCCTGACCTCTCTGCCATTCCCGCGGAGTACCAGGAACTCCAGGAGGTGTTCAGCAAGTTCCGGGCCACTTCCTTTCCACCACACCGCCACACTGTTGGTTAAGGCAGAAAAGGGCGAGTTCCATCACTCCACTATTCCCTTTCTGGGCTGCATCATCTCTGGTGGGAGTGTCCAGATGGATCCCGAGAAGGTGAGAGCGGTGGTGGATTGGACTCAGCCTATGTCCAGGGTGCAGCTGCAACACTTCCTGGGGTTCGCCAACTTTATCGCCGCTTTATCTGAGGTTACAGCACCCTGGCCTCCCCCCTGTCTGCACTCATCTCTACCAAGGTTCCGTTCACATGGTCATCTGCCTCTGACCGGGTGTTCCAGGACCTTAACCTCTCTAGGGTATGTGGGACGAAATCGTCCCACCTACGTAACAGCCAGTGTAATCCCGTGGCGCGTTATTCAACAACCTCAAAAATGCAAAAACTTCAATTTTTCAAATATATGACTATTTTACATCATTTTAAAGACAAGACTCTCGTTAATCTAACCACACTGTCCGATTTCAAAAAGGCTTTACAACGAAAGCAAAACATTAGATTATGTCAGCAGAGTACCCAGCCAGAAATAATCAGACACCCATTTTTCAAGCTAGCATATAATGTCACATAAACCCAAACCACAGCTAAATGCAGCACTAACCTTTGATGATCTTCATCAGATGACAACCCTAGGACATTATGTTATACAATACATGCATGTTTTGTTCAATCAAGTTCATATTTATATCAAAAACCAGCTTTTTACATTCGCATGTGACTAGCATGTGACTAGCATTCCCACCGAACACTGCCGGTGAATTTACTAAATTACTCACGATAAACGTTCACAAAAAGCATAACAATTATTTTAAGAATTATAGATACAGAACTCCTCTATGCACTCGATATGTCCGATTTTAAAATAGCTTTTCGGTGAAAGCACATTTTGCAATATTCTCAGTAGATAGCCCGTTATCACAGGGCTAGCTATTTAGACACCCAGCAAGTTTAGCACTCACCAAAGTCAGATTTACTATAAGAAAAATGTTATTACCTTTGCTGTCTTCGTCAGAATGCACTCCCAGGACTTCTACTTCAATAACAAATGTTGGTTTGGTTCAAAATAATCCATTGTTATATCCAAACAGCGGCGTTTTGTTCGTGCGTTCAAGACACTATCCGAAAGGGTAAATAAGGGTGACGAGCATGGCGCAATTCGTGACAAAAAAATTCTAAAAATTCCATTACTGTACTTCGAAGCATGTCAACCGCTGTTTAAAATACATTTTTATGCCATTTTTCTCATAAAAAAGCGATAATATTCCGACCGGGAATCTGCGTTTAGGTAAACAGACGAAAGAAAATAAAGCATGGGGTCAACTTGGGCACGCGCCTAAGCCCATAGTACTCTGATCGGCCACTTGCCAAAAGCGATAATGTGTTTCAGCCAGAGGCTGCCTCGATATCGTTCAGCTTTTTCCCGGGCTCTGAGAGCCTATGGGAGCCGTAGGAAGTGTCACGTTAGAGCAAAGATCCTCAGTCTTCAATAAAAAGAGCCAAGATGAAACACAACTTGTCAGACAGGCCACTTCCTGCATGGAATCTTCTCAGGTTTTGGCCTGCCATTTGAGATCTGTTATACTCACAGACACCATTCAAACAGTTTTAGAAACTTTAGGGTGTTTTCTATCCAAAGCCAATAATTATATGCATATTCTAGTTACTGTACAGGAGTAGTAACCAGATTAAATCGGGTACGTTTTTTATCCGGCCGTGTCAATACTGCCCCCTAGCCCTAACAGGTTAAACACCGCTTCACCACTGCTACTATCCTGGTTCATCCTGACCCTTCCCATCAGTTCGTGGTGGAGGCCAATGCTTCGTTTGTCGGAGTGGGGGCTGTCCTGTCCCTATGTTCTGCCCTGGACCTTAAGCTGCATCCCTGCTCCTTCTTCTCCCACCACCTCAATACCACAGAGAGGAACTACGATGTGGGGAATTGGGAGCTTCGGTGAAGATGACGTTGGAGGAATGGAGGCACTGGCTAGAAGTGGCGGAACATCCAAAACATTGTGTGGACCGGCCACAAAAACCTGGAGTATCTCCACACCGCCAAGTGCCTCAACTCCAGGCAAGCGAGATGGGCCCAGCTGTTTACCCAGTTCAACTTTTCCCAAGAACATCAAGCTGCCTGAAACAATGTCTAAAGACTGTTGACATCTAGTGGAAGCCATAGGAACTGCAAACTGGGTCCTATCCCATTACATACTGTATAGGCATTCAATTGAAAGGTACCCACATCAAAAATGTCCTACTTCCTGGATGGATTTTCCTCAGGTTTTTACCTGCCATATCAGTTCCGTTATACTCACAGACATTATTTTAACAGTTTTGGAAACTTTAGAGTGTTTTCTATCCAATACTACCATGCATATGCATATCCTAGCTTCTGTGCCTGAGTAACAGGCAGATTACATTGGGCATCTCATTCATCCAAAATTCAAAATACTGCCCCCTAGGTTAATTCGACGTTGTCTGCATCTGGGTCTTACATTCATACCCGATAGCTACAGTATATTTTACATATCTCCCTGGCGCATTGCATCATTTATGCAGCAGCATACAAGACATCTTTGGACTCACCTTGTTGTGCTGTGCTCACTTGAACAGGAAGATGGCACGGCAGTCCTTCGCGGGAAAATTCTTTCATCAAACTTTATCATTAAAGTCTGGCATTCTCTGGATTCATGGTGCTTTCAAGACAACTGGGAACTCTGAGGGAAAAAAAGAGTCGAATCTGGATGACTTCAGTGATCATTAGGTCGTAGCTCTAGAAAGAGGTCAGAGTTCCGAATTTACAATTCCGAGTTAGATGAAAGTTCAAAACGTATTTTCCCAGTCGTAGCTTGTTTTTCCCGAGTTCCCAATTGTCTTGAACTCAGTACAGATTTTGCAGATCCAAGTTTCCAGTTGTTTTGAGCGCGGCAAAAATCATGCTTCATTTACAGCATGGTCAATGTTGAATGTTTAGAATTTTAAACTAGGAAAAGAAACCCTTAATCTTCGACTTGGGATCACACAGCCACTCCACTGAATAGCAGGCTAATGATTGCTTTGCAATGCTTGCAGTTAGCCACTGATTCCTTCCAAGACGCTCATTGTTGAATTTGCGATTTCCAACTTGTTGTGTAATGTTTATGTCCAATGGCCGATGAGCACCGATAAATGTTATCTATAATTTCTCTTCATATGAAAAGGATTAAAAAGGATTTGCCCGTAGATTGTCGACTTGATTCATGATTATGACTGCAAGCTAAGATTTTGAAAGTATGTTGTTGACATGATCAGTCCAATCAAAGCTACTGTAGATATGTGATATGACGTAATTTTATCTGTGGCCAATGACCTTCTTTTGTATGGGCACTTCTAATGTAACTCTATGGCAGTAACTAAGGGGTTTGAATTTTCTAGCTCTACACCCTGATGTAGTGTCCCCTTGAAACACCTGCATTTTGAAGCTGCCTTACTCAAGAACACAAAAAGGAGACCATGTTTGTAAGCGGCTTTATTAACTCAATGATATATATATATATTTATTTTACATTGTTTGCAAACTGATATATGAAACGTATTAATGCCAAAATAACATGTAAAACAGGAAAGCCCTGCTACTTCTTTCTTTTTATTTTGTTATATTGCGCACCCTCCCTCTTTCTTTCTTTTTTCTCTCTCTCTCTCGCTCTCTCTCAGTTATTGCAGAAGGATCAGTTGTTTCTCTTTATTTATTCCTCTTTCTCACTCTCTGTCTGTGAAGAATGACGAGTCATGTCCGTTCACTCCAGACACTCGCGGACTTCTCCCGAGAGATTGCTAAAACACCACAAAAAAGGGAAAGAAATTACAGAAAAAAAATAAAAGAGTTGAGCTAAGAGGAGGAGAGGAAGTGAAAATGGAAGAACTCATCTTTGTGGCTCATAACATGAGAACTGCCCAGGTCCCGGACGACAGCGAAAACAAAAGCAAGCCCAAATCAATAAAAGAATGGAAGGTGTTGAATGAGGAAAGGAGAGAGGGAGAAGGCAAAGAAAAACAATGATTGGGATATCAATTAAAGGGAAACTTCACTGTTGGACACTATTTGGGGTGTTTTTCCAGTCTCCCTACATAAATATATATACACTGCTCAAAAAAATAAAGGGAACACTTAAACAACAGAATGTAACTCCAAGTCAATCACACTTCTGTGAAATCATACTGTCCACTTAGGAAGCAACACTGATTGACAATACATTTCACATGCTGTTGTGCAAATGGAATAGACAACAGGTGGAAATTATAGGCAATTAGCAAGACACCCCCAATAAAGGAGTGGTTCTGCAGGTAGGGACCACAGACCACTTCTCAGATCCTATGCTTTCTGGCTGATGTTTTGGTCACTTTTGAATGCTGGTGGTGCTTTCACTCTAGTGGTAGCATGAGACGGAGTCTACAACCCAGTGCAGCTCATCCAGGATGGCACATCAATGCGAGCTGTGGCAAGAAGGTTTGCTGTGTCTGTCAGCGTAGTGTCCAGAGCATGGAGGCGCTACCAGGAGACAGGCCAGTACATCAGGAGATGTGGAGGAGGCCGTAGGAGGGCAACAACCCAGCAGCAGGACCGCTACCTCCGCCTTTGTGCAAGGAGGAGCAGGAGGAGCACTGCCAGAGCCCTGCAAAATGACCTCCAGCAGGCCACAAATGTGCATGTGTCTGCTCAAACGGTCAGAAACAGACTCCATGAGGGTGGTATGAGGGCCTGACGTCCACAGGTGCAGGACGTTTGGCATTTGCCAGAGAACACCAAGATTGGCAAATTCGCCACTGGCGCCCTGTGCTCTTCACAGATGAAAGCAGGTTCACACTGAGCACATGTGACAGACGTGACAGAGTCTGGAGACGCCGTGGAGAACGTTCTGCTGCCTGCAACATCCTCCAGCATGACCGGTTTGGCGGTGGGTCAGTCATGGTGTGGGGTGGCATTTCTTTGGGGGGCCGCACAGCCCTCCATGTGCTCGCCAGAGGTAGCCTGACTGCCATTAGGTACCGAGATGAGATCCTCGGACCCCTTGTGAGATCATATGCTGGTGCGGTTGGCCCTGGGTTCCTCCTAATGCAAGACAATGCTAGACCTCATGTGGCCGGAGTGTGTCAGCAGTTCCTGCAAGAGGAAGGCATTGATGCTATGGACTGGCCCGCCCATTCCCCAGACCTGAATCCAATTGAGCACATCTGGGACATCATGTCTTGCTCCATCCACCAACGCCACGTTGCACCACAGACTGTCCAGGACTTGGCGGATGCTTTAGTCCAGGTCTGGGAGGAGATCCCTCAGGAGACCATCCGCCACCTCATCAGGAGCATGCCCAGGCGTTGTAGGGAGGTCATACAGGCACGTGGAGGCCACACACACTACTGAGCCTCATTTTGACTTGTTTTAAAGACATTACATCAAAGTTGGATCAGCCTGTAGTGTAGTTTTCCACTTTAATTTTGAGGGTGACTCCAAATCCAGACCTCCATGGGTTGATAAATTGGATTTCCATTGATTATTTTTGTGTGATTTTCTTGTCAGCACATTCAACTATGTAAATAAAAAAGTATTTAATATGATTATTTCATTCATTCAGATCTAGGATGTGTTATTTTAGTGTTCCCTTTATTTTTTTGAGCAATGTATTATATATATATATTTATATTTATATATATATTTATATATATTTATTTTTGCACAGGGAGAGTTCAACCAATGACATCATTGGTTGAATGAGCCTGCTGTCTGATTTAAAAATGGATGGAGTCATTTTTAGTAGCATTTACTGTAGCCTTGTGTTTTGCCGATTGCATGATCACACTAGCAGCGAGTAGATATGGTTGTCCTTGTTCAATAGAGCCATTGGACTTGTCTCAAGAAAGTTCCTATCTGCCAGGACTTTGCAGGATATCTTGGTTGACTCATTTTCCCTGGCTTTGTAAAGACTACAGCCTGATGGGAGCCATAATTCCTTGTCCCCACCCTCGAAAGCAGGCTTTTCAAAACGGGGAAGGTACTAGTTTAGAGGTTGACAGGAGCTATTTTACCATGCACAGCCTATCCAGGGCTGCTAAATAATTTGTTTCAATGGCTGCTTCTGATGATTCCAAGAAGAGCTGGATGACAAATCAGGTTTTTATGGAATATACTGAAGATGAGTTTAGACTGCAAAAAAAAGAATTGCGAGACCAGCATGCAGTGGGGGTAGCCTAGACCAGCTGGACCCGGACTCAGGAGGGTAAATGACAAACAGCTAAGCTAGCTACCAACATAAGCTTTATTCGAGTCTGTGTTGGTGATCAATTTGGCCATAACGGGGCTTGCTAGAACCACTACTGTCACATCTTCTCCTGCTCCTCCCCTCCCCTCTGGCATATAACGTCACCGGAATACTAACCACCAGTCCTGGGATTCATCATTACGCACACCTGGCACTCATCATTACGGGCACCTGTTAATCGTTATGATTCACACCTGGACTTCATTACCTTCATCATTTCCTCCCCTTTATATGTCACTGTCTTATGTTCACTCACCAGTTGGTATTATTCTTGTATAGCGACATGGAATTTTCTCATTCCTGGTTTTGTTGTTTTATTAAACGTATCACCTGCTTCCCGACTTACAGCTCCATTATTACAGAATACCAACTCAAACTATGGAAGAAACTGAAAAATCAGATATCTCTCAGACGGTTGATGAACAACCTACGTCAACACCATGACCATCTGGCTCAACTGGGGATGGCCATGGAAGAGGTTCTCCGCAGTCTGCAGCGTCTCGAACACCCGAGACGTTGCAGCCCAGCAGCGGCGGATACTCTAGAGCCAGTCTACCCAGCGAGCCAGCGCAACGGCCCATTCAGCAACCCACTCAGGTCAACGATGCCCATCTATCCCTCCCGGAGAAATACGATAGTACACCATTCAAATGCCGTGGCTTCCTCCTTTAGTGCTCCCTCTATTTTTCACACCAGTTGGGAGCTCCCACCACCGAGAGGTCTAAGGTTGCCACGGTTATTTCTCTGCTGACCGGGCGGGCATTGGAATGAGCTACGGCCTTCTGGAAGAGAGGAGAGGAGGCGCTAGATTATTATGAGGGGTTCATGGCTCTGTTTAAATGCATTTTTGATCATCCCACGGATGGTAGAGAGGGAGGTGAGTGTCTGCTTCAGCTACAGCAGGGGAATCAGATGGCTGCTGAGTATGCACTAACCACCCGGACAGTAGCAGCTTCCAGTGGATGGAATGAGCCAGCATTTCTTACGCTATTTAGAATAGATCTGTGCGAGGAGTTCCAGACGCAACTGGCCTGTCGTGATGACAATCTCGATCTGGATAACCTTCTCCAGGAGTGTCGGCATTCTCATTGCTTCTCTCCCTCCTTCAGCGAGCACTCGTGATCAGAGCCTGAACCCATGGAGGTAGGGGTCACACGGTTTACCACAGCAGAATGACTCAGATGGATACAGCTGGGGCTATGTCTGTACTGTGGGCAAGGAGGGCACAAGCTCCAGCGGAGTCCAGCACTTCAGAATCCGGGATCCATTAGAGCAGAGGGACGGTCACGTGATGTCCCATCCCCTGGAGCAGGAGTGAGTATTCCAGATTCAGCTCTTCCTGACTCTTTATGGTGTCATCACTCTAGTTGACTGTCCCTCATGTACTGTGTCTACAGCTTTAGTGGATTCCCAGCGCTGCGGGGAACTTTATGGATCAGACCCTTGCCTCCTCCCTCAATATTACCATTTACCCGCTCTCTTCTCCTTTTCCGGGTTCAAGGTCTCGACTGTCAGCCATTAGGATCTGGAAACATCACTCAACCACTCACCCTCATCGTGGAGTCCAATCACCAGGAGAACATCCCCTTCATCATAACCAGTGCACCAGTTCACAAAATCATCCTCGGCCTCCCTTGGCTCCAACGCCATGACCCTACGATCTCATGGTCGTGGATGAGAATCAGACTGGTCATCTGAATGCCAGACGACCTGTGGTTCCATGTCAGTTGAGAGCCCTGTGGTTGCCCTTCAGCCCAACTTCCCATATAATTACCAGGACCTAAGGTAGGTATTCTCCAAGACCTGCGCTACCTGTCTCCCTCCTCATCACCCCTGAGACTGTGCCATCGACCTGTTTTCCGGTGCTACACCTCCACGCAGACGCATCTACCCTCTGTCTGTGGCTGAGACCCAGGCCATTGAGGATTACATTCAAGAGGCGCTCCAACAGGGTCTCATCCGCACATCCACTTCTCCTGCGTCGGCTGGTTTCTTCTTCTTTGTGGCCAAGAAGGAGGGAGGATTAGGCCCATGTATCGATTACCATGGACTCAATGATATCACCACAAAGTATCGGTACCCTCTCCCATTGGTGCCATCGAGCAGCTCCGCGGAGCCCAGTTCTTCCCCAAACTGTACCTGCGTGGTGCCTATAATCGCATACGGGAGGGGGATGAGTGGAAGACGGCGTTCAGCGTGATGTCTAGCCAATATAAGTACTTGGTTATGCTCTTTGGCTTAGCCAATGCTCCATCAGTGTTCCAGGCATTCGTCAACGAGGTGTTCAGGGACATGCTTGGATGTCAGGTAATTGTATACATCAGTCAGAGGGGGGGTACTGTCACATCTGCTCCTCCCCTCCAGTGTACGACGTCGCCGGAATACTAACCACTGGTCCAGGGATTCATCATTATGCACACCTGTTAATCATTATGATTCACACCTGGACTTCATTACCTTCATAATTTCCTCCCCTTTATGTCACTCTCTATTGTTCACTCACCAGTTGGCATTATTCTTGTGTAGCCACATGGAATTGTCTCACCTGCACATGCTTCCCGACTCACAGCTCCATTATTACAACTAAAAGCCAAGTTTAGCTAGCTAGCTGTGTTTGCTATACCTGTACTGTAGTCTAACGTTATTGCTAACTAGCCTAGCTAGCTTCATTGCCTCTCATTATGAGCAAAACTGGAGAAATATTGTTGATAGAGCAGAGTAAAGGAATGACTTTGGCGTGATGACTTATATTAGTCTTGGAGTAACTATACCTGTGTGTTGTAGCTAGCTAACATGTGTCTGTGAGATGTCTCACTCTACACCATGCTGCTATAGTAGTGTAACCGGTGTGAAATGGCTAGCTAGTTAGCAGGGTGCGGTAATATCGTTTCAATCAGTGACGTCACTCGCTCTGAAACTTTGAAGTAGTTTTCCCCTTGCTCTGCAAGGGCCGTGTCTTTTGTGGAGCGATGGGTAACGATGCTTCATGGGAGGCAGTTGTTGACGTGTACAGAGGGTCCCTGATTCGAGCCCAGGTAAGGGCGAGGAGAGGGATGGAAGATATACTGTTACATTGGTACCGTGACCCAGATCACTGGTTGCTGCGGAAAGGATGAGGTCAAAAGGGGGGTGAGTGTAACCGGTGTGAAAGGGTTATCAGGGTGCGTGCTAATAGCGTTTCAATCGGTGACGTCACTCGCTCTGAGACCTTGAAGTAGTTGTTCCCCTTGCTCTTTAAAAGCCGCAGGGCTTTTGTGGAGCGATGGGTAATGATGCTTCATGGGAGGCAGTTGATGTGTGCAGAGGGTCCCTGGTTTGAGCCCAGGTAGGGGCGAGGAGAGGGACGGAAGCTACACTGTTACAGTAGGAATACAGACAGTAAACAACAATTGCTCATTAATCGAATCATATGTTATTGGTCGCATATACAGATGTTATCACGGGTGTAGCGAAATGCTTGTTCCTAGTGCCAACAGTGCAGTAATATCTAACAATACCCACAAATCTAAAAAGTAAAAGAATGGAATTAAGAAATATAGACATTTAAAGAGTCCGGAATGTGTGTGTGTGTGTGTGTGTGTATACTGGAAAAAAAATATAGACACAACATTTAAAGTGTTGGTTTCATGACCTGAAATAAAAAAAATCCCAACATTTTCCATACACACAAAAAGCTTCTCTCAAATTGAATGCACAAATATGTTTAGATCCCTGTTAGTGAGCATTTCTACTTTGTCAAGATAATCCATCCACCTGACAGGTGTGGCATATCAAGAAGCTGAATAATTAGCATGATTGTTACACAGGTGCAACTTGTGCTGGTGACAAAAGGGCACTTTAAAGTGTGCAGTTTTGTCACAGAACACAATACCACAGATGTCTCAAGTTTTGAGGAAGAGTGCATTTGACATGCTGACTGCATGCATGTCCACCAGAGATTTTGACAGAGAATTTAATGTTAATTTCTCTACCATCGGCGTTTTAGAGAATTTGACAGTACGTCCAACCGGCCACACAAATGCAGACCACGTGTAACCACGCCAGCCCAGGACCTCCACATCCGGCTTCTCACCTGTTGGATCATCTGAGCGGGGATGTTGAGGTGCTGGGGAGTATTTCTTTCTGTAATCTTGGAAATTGTTGCATGTTGCGTTTATATTTTTGTTAACTATATATACAGTAACAGTCAAAAGTTTGGACACACCTACTCATTCAAGGGTTTTTCTTAATTTTTTATATATTTTTTTCTTCTACATTGTAGAATAATAGTGAAGACACCACAACTATGCAATAACCAGAGGTGGGACCAAGTCATTGTCTTACAAGTCACAAGTAAGTCTCAAGTCTTAGCACTCAAGTCCTAAGTCCCAAGTCAAGACAGGTATAAACACCATGGGACCACGCAGCTGTGCAAATCAATCCCAGAACAGCAGCAAAGGACCTTGTGAAGATGCTGGAGAAAACAGGAACAAAGGTATCTATATCCACAGTAAAACGAGTCCTATATTGAAATAACCTGAACAGTTGCTCAGCAAGGAAGAAGCCACTGCTCCAAAACCGCCATAAAAAATACAGACAACGGTTTGCAACTGCACATGGGAACAAAGATTGTACTTTTTTGGAGAAATGTCCTCTGTTCTGATGAAACAAAAATAGAACTGTTTGGTCATAATGACCATATTTATGTTTGGAGGAAAAAGGGGGAGGCTTGCAAGCCGAAGAACAACATCTCAACCGTGAAGCACAGGGGTGGCAGCATCATGTTGTGGGGGTGCTTTGCTGCAGGAGGGACTGGTGCACTTCACAAAATAGATGGCATCATGAGGCAGGAAAATGATGTGGATATATTGAAGCAACATCTCAAGACATCCGTCAGGAAGTTAAAGTTTGGTCGCAAATGGGTCTTCCAAATGGACAATGACCCCAAGCATACCTCCAAAGTTGTGGCAAAATGGCTTCAGGACAACAAAGTCAAGGTATTGGAGTGGCCATCACAAAGCCCTGACCTCAATCCTATAGAAAATTTGTGGGCAGAACTGAAAAGGCGTGTGTGAGCAAGGAGGCCTACAAACCTGATTCATTTACACCAGCTCTGTCAGGAGGAATGGGCCAACATTCACCCAACTTATTGTGGGAAGCTTGTGGAAGGCTACCCAAAACATTTGACCCAAGTTAAACAATTTAAAGGCAATGCTACCAAATACTAATTGAGTGTACGTAAACTTCTGACCCACTGGGAATGTGATCAAATAAATTAAAGCTGAAATAAATCATTCTCTCTACTATTATTCTGACATTTCACATTCTTAACATAAAGTGGTGATCCTAACTGACCTAAGACAGGGAATTGTTACTCTGATTAAATGTCAGAAATTGTGAAAAACTGAGTTTAAATGTATTTGGCTAAGGTGTATGTAAACTTCCAACTTCAACTGTAGCTGTCGGCTATATTAGCCACGACTTAACGTTCTTTGTGCAGCTTCAAATGTCGAACAAAGTTGGAAATTGTTGCGCCTCCATCTGTAATTTTCTTCCCGCATGTTTTGCAAGTTGCAATCCGTTTTTTGTTGATACAGCGTCGTCTTTATATCCGAAAATAATAATTTTGGGTATCATCTTTCCAAGTGCTCCATCTGAATTCACCCGCCGACATTCCTCTGCACTGCCACGCATAACTTTTTCTCAGCTGTCACAATTTCATTGGCTGCTGTCCGATTCAATCTAATCCGTTAAAAGAAGAGTTGATGTGCTGCACACTTTAATATCATAATTTTTAATATTTGGGCTTGGGGAGGGTATGAAGTCAGGTCGAGTTGTAAGGCTCAAATCCAAGTCAAGTCACGAGTCATTGGTGTTCAAGTCAAAGTCAAGTTGCAAGTCATCATATTTCTGACTCGAGTCCAAGTCATGTGACTTGAGTCCACACCTCTGGAAATAACACATGGAATCATGTAGTAACCAAAAAATTGTTAAACAAATAAAAATATATTATATATTTGAGATTTTTCAAAGTAGCCACCCTTTGTCTTGGTGACAGCTTTGCACACTCCTGTGCACTCTGCACACTCATAAAGAACTCACCTTGAATGCACTTCAATTAGCAAGTGTGCCTTGTTAAAAGGTAATTTGTGGAATTTATTTCGTTCCTAATGCGTTTTAGCCAATCAGTTGTGTTGTGACAAGGTAGGGGTGGTATACAGAAGATAGCCCTATTTGTTAAAAGACTAAGTCCATATTATGGCAAGAACAGCTCAAATAAGCAAAGAGAAACGACAGCATCGTTACTTTAAGACATGAAGGTCAGTGAATCCTGAAAATGTCAAGAACTTTTAAAGTTTCTTCAAGCGCAGTCGCAAAAACCATCAAGCGCTATGATGAAACTGGCTCTCATGAGGACCACCACAGGAAAGGAAGACCCAGAGTTACCTCTGCTGCAGAGGATAAATTCATTAGAGTTACCAGCGTCAGAATTTGCAGCCCAAATAAATATTGACTGACCTTCATGTCTTAAAGTAATGATGCTGTCGTTGCTCTTTGCTTATTTGAGCTGCCATAATATGGACTTGGTCTTTTACCAAATAGGGCTATCTTCTGTATACTAGCCCTACCTTGTCAAAACACAACTGATTGGCTAAAGCGCATTAAGAAGGAAAGAAATTCCAAAAATGTACTTTTAACAAGGCACACCTGTTCATTGAAATGCATTCCAGGTGAGTACCTCATGAAGCTGGTTGAGCAAATGCCAAGAGTGTGCAAAGATGTCATCAAGGCAAATATATTTTGATTTGTTCAACACTTTTTTTGGTTACTACATGATTCCATATGTGTTATTTCATAGTTTTGATGTCTTCACTATTATTCTAAAATGTAGAAAATAGTAAAAATAAAGAAAAACCCTTGAATGAGTAGGTGTGTCCAAACATACAATGTACTGAACAAAAATATAAACGCAACATGTAAAGTGTTGGTCCCACGTTTCATGAGCTGAAATAAAAGATCCCAGAAATGTTCCATACCAACAAAATAATGTTGTGCACAAATGGCTTTGCTTCCCTGTTAGTAAGAATTTCTCCTTTGCCAAGATAATCCATCCACCTGACAGTTGTGGAATATAAAGATGCTAATTAAACAGCATGATCATTACACTGTATATTGAGTCTTATTAATGAGGAGATTTGAAGGTAATTTCCTGTGTGAAACTATGTCATTTGTTTACAACAATTCCTATGGGCTCTGTGTTGTACAATGTTGTGTCTGATACGGTATCTCGGTACTATAGCAGTGTTGTATGCAATATGGTTTATTTTACTGCCGATTGCTGCATGTTTGTAGTGTGTGTGTGTGTGTGTCACTAAGACAGGCTACATATACTCCTAGAAAAAAGATGCTATCTAGAACCTAAATGGGTTCTTTGGCTGTCCCCATAGGAGAGAGAACCCTTTGAATAACCCTTTTTGGTTCCAGGTACAACACTTTTGGGTTCTTAAAGCTCTTTCCACAGAGAGTTCTACATGGAACCAAAAGGGTTCTACCTGGAACTAAAACGGGTTCTACCTGGAACCAAAAAGGGTTATCCTATGGGGACAGCCAAAGAACCATTTTGGAACCCTTTTTTTATAAGAGTGTAGAGTCATGTCGGCTACACCTGTTCCTCTCTAATGGAATTTCTGACACACAATACAGATGGGATTGTACACACACACAGAGACACACAGCAGAATAGAGGCAGTTTAAATGAAAACCCACGCTATTCAGTCTGCCATAACTCATTGTGAGTGAAAATCCATAGCATAGACTGTGTCCCAAATGGTGCCCTGTTCACTATTAAGTGCACTTCTTTTGACCATGGCTCATAGGGAGTTTGTCAATAGTAGTGCACTATATAGGGAATGGGATACGATTTGGAATGTATGCCTTTAAAAGTGGGGATGACCCCTCACCCAGTCCCATATCTCTTCACCTCACCTCTGTTCCCCGCCCCATCTCTCTCATCTCCCCCTCTCCTCACCCTGTCTCATCTCTGACCCTAACAGAAGTTAATTGAGGGAGGCAGCCCTCTTCCTCCCTCGAAGATTCTGTCCAGACCGATGCCCTTGGACCTCACTTTACCTTTCTATCTGAGTCAATCTGTTCTCCAGATCTTACACCCACACACACACACACACCTGACGCTCCCTCTCCCTGTAATCAGTTTCTATTCAGATCTCACTTCACTGTCGTCACATCTCCACGACAAAGACAAAGTGAATGTGTAGGTGTCAAACCAAATAAAAAGTTAAGGGACAAACTTTTGAAAATGAGAACTGAGAGGTCAGATAGAGATTTTGGACTTGGGGCCAGAACTGTTACACTCTTTTAGATAAAGGCAATTAGGAGAAAGTTATAGGAAACTTTGAGGTGAGGTGGTATGCAGAGAGTGAGGAGCATGTGTGTGAAGTAAAGTTAGGTTAACAGTATGAGAAGCATAGGCAGTACAATTATGTAAATTTAAATAAAGTTAAGCTAAAAGAAGAGTATCTTATTATCTTGCAGACAATGGAAATGTGCATCTTTGCTCATTAGCCAAAAAGTTAAGTGAAGTTAAAGAAGTGAAGTCTCTCAGCTGCCAACAGGTGGGTAGGTAGAATGTCTGTTGTAAATGTCATTATTTTCCTCTCTTTCTTTTTTTTCTTTTTCTCTTCCACTTTTTTGTTTCACATCATGAGTCATTGGCAAAGGGAGGCCGACCTTTCGCCGACACACACACAAAACCACACACACACAGAAACCGAGAAACTAATTTATTACTCTCCATTTCAGTTGTTTTCAGGACCACCATACTCATCACCTACATGTAATTCCAGCGAAATAAGAAATGTGTGTGTGTGTGTGTGTGTTTGTGTACACCTGTGTGTGTATATGTGTGTGTGTAGGTGTGGGTACGTGTGTGTGTGTGTGTTTGTCTACGCCTGTGTGTGTGTGTGTGCGTGGTGTGTTGGGTTTACGAGACTATATCATCTCCCTGAGGTCACCAACGTTAATGGTCTCTCCATCACCATCTCTCTCCTTATATTTTGCTCTCTCTCTCCATTATCTGGTAGTGGTGGGAGTCGTTTACTATTATCTATCTAATAGGTCTTGTTCTGTCCCATTCTCTCTCTCTCTCTCTCTCTCTCTCTCTCTCTATCCGTGTCTCTCCAACTCACCACAACCAGCTCTCAAAGTCTTACATCAGAATTAGACGCTGATCCATGTTTCTCAAACGTCAAATTTCAAAGTTGTTACGAATGTCAAATTTCAAGTGTTTAAGGTTAAGTTTAGGCATTAAATCAGAAGTTTTAAGCTTAGGGTTAGGTTCATGAATTAACTTCAAATTCTTAAGGTTAGGAATTAACTCAGAATGTTTAAGGTAAAGGTTAAGGTTTGGCATAGGCTTAAAACCAAAATATATAAAAAAGTTATATAGCTGGATTCAAACTTGCAACCCTTGGAATCCGAGGCAGATGCTAACTACACCCTAGCTAAACCAAAACCTTATTGAAGGTAACAGGGCTCACTGTTGCCCCTAGTGGACATTTTCCACGTCAACTCCCGACGTCCTCAGACAGTGATGGACGTCGAACACTGACTTGTGTCACGGATGACCTGGCTGCTCACCCACCCCACCACTCCATACTCCCTGTCTCTCTCTCTCACCCCCCTATCCCTCTCTCTCTTCTTCTCTCTCTCTCCCTCTCTCTCTCCATATCTTTAATTCCTGTAATGTTGAGCCATCTGGTGCTAGCCATTACATTAAGCCCAGTGTGTAGATGTGAGCATTATGACGAGTTTCATCCATAGTATTAACATACCATTGTGTGTGTGTATGTCTGTGTCTGTGTGCATGTGGGTGGGTGTGTGGACTTAGTGACTGACACTGGTATCAGCTATCAACACCAATATATTTTGAGTCTGATTAATGAGGAGATGTGTGTGGGGCATTATGACAAGGTTCCATCCGTAGTATTAACATACTGTAGAGTTGGCGGTTTATGATGCAGCGATGGTAATGCTGTATGCTGATATTATAATGCTTGATCTGTATGTGTCCTGGCTATGTTAAGGCTTTATGCTGATATGATAATGCTTTGACCTGATATTATGGACAGAAAGACGCGTCACATCAGTGTCATTAACCTCTATGGGCTAGGTGGTGCACTCCATCAACAGCAGGTGCATTTCAAGAGCGGCAAATTTGAATCCAAATAAATGTCAAAATTCACATTTTTCAAACATACAACTATTTTACACCCTTTGAAAGATAAACATCTCCTTAATCTAACCACGTTTTACGATTTCAAAAAGGTTTTACGGCGAAAGCATAAATTTAGAGTATGTTAGGACAGTACATTTACAAGAGTTGTGATGGAATGTTATGTCAATTCAAAGACAGGGTCACCAAAACCATAAAACCAGATAAAATGATGCACTAACCTTTTACAATCTCCATCAGATGACACTCCTAGGACATTATGTTAGACAATGCATGCATTTTTAGTTCTATCAAGTTCATATTTATATCCAAAAACAGCGTTTTACTATGGCATTGATGTTGAGGAAATCGTTTCCCTCCAATAACCGGCAGTCAAGTCAACACCACAAATTAAATAATTAAAATTAGAAAACATTGGTAAAATATTATATTGTCATTTAAAGAATTATAGATTTACATCTCTTGAACGCAATCAACTTGCCAGATTTAAAAATAACCTTACTGGGAAATCACACTTTGCAATAATCTGAGCACTGCGCCCAGAAAAATACGCGTTGCGATACAGACTAGACGTCATGTTGGGGAGATCTAAAATCGAAAATACTATGTAAATAATCCATTACCTTTGATTCTCTTCATCAGATGTCACTTCCAGGTATCACAGGTCCATAACGAATGTAGTTTTGTTCAAAAAAGCTCATCATTTATGTCCAAAAATCTCCGTCTTGTTAGCACATGATCTAAGCCAGCCGGACTTCTCGTCATGAACGAGGGGAAAAAATATATTTACGTTCGTTCAAACATGTCAAACGTTGTATAGCATAAATCATTAGGGCCTTTTTTAACCAGAACATGAATAATATTCAAGGTGGACGAATGCATTCTCTTTTATAACGTATTGGAACGAGGGTACCCAACATGAACTCGCGCGCCAGGTGTCTAATGGGCCATCATCGTTCCATGGCTCTTGTTCGGTCAGATCTCCCTCCAGAAGACTCAAAACACTTTGTAAAGGCTGGTGACATCTAGTGGAAGCAATAGGAAGTGCCAAAATATTCCTCAGCCCCTGTGTTTTTCAATGGCATAGGTTTAAAGGTAATACAACACATCAGGTATCCACTTCCTGTCAGAAAATGTCTCAGGGTTTTGCCTGCCAAATGAGTTCTGTTATACTCACAGACACCATTCAAACAGTTTTAGAAACTTTAGAGTGTTTTCTATCCATATATAATAAGTATATGCATATTCTAGTTACTGGGTAGGATTAGTAACCAGATTAAATCGGGTACATTTTTTTTATCCAGCCGTGCAAATACTGCCCCCTAGCCCTAACAGGTTTTAAGGTTTAGGGTCAGATTTTTCTGTTGATGTCTGTCTCCCTGGACTAACCCCCTCTCTTTTTTTTTATCCCTTTTTCTCTTTGTCCATTTACCTCATGCTTTCTCACTTTCTCTGTCTCTCACTTTCTCTCTGTCTGCCACTCATTGGTCTCTCACTCTCTCTATTATATATTTCTCTTTGTCCATTTATCTCTAAATAATGCTTTGTCTGTCTTGTTTTATCTCTGTTTCGCTCTCCCCCCTCTCTCCCTCCCTCCCTCTATGCAGATGGATGTTGATCTCTCTCATCGGAGGTGAGTAGCGGCGGTTAATGAACAAGGGACACGGAAGAGGAGAGAGATAATGGAGGAGGAAGGGTCGTTGCTATCTGCAACAGGACAAGACCAGAGGTCAGTGCATCATCGATCCGGATGTGGTGGAAACAACGTAAGTGTGTGTGTGCATGCAGGTGTGTGAGTGCACGTGCGTGCTAGTGATACGGATGTGGAAACAACGTACGTAAGACCTGCCACTTAATATAACCTTGACCATTAGGGAGATACAATATATATTTCTAACCCTGATGAGGAAATGTTGTGAAAAAGGATATTGCCTTAAAGGCCCCACGTACTATTAAATCACCACCCTGTACAGTCAGAAGAGGACTGGCCACCCCTCGGAGCCGCTCTGAGTTTTTCCTAGCCACTGTGCTTCTGCATCTGCATTGCTTGCTCTTCAGGGTTTTAGTCTGGGTATCTATAAAGCAAATTGTGACAACTGCTGATGTAAAAAGGGCTTTATAAAATACATTTGGTTGGTTGATTGATTGATTTGAGGGGGGCAACTTGTCTATTCAGTGTAGCTGAGGCCCATCTCTAGATACTCACTTGATAGGTAGATCAAATAAAACATATTTGTCACATGCGCCGGCTAGAACAGGTGTAGACCTTACCATGAAATGCTTACTTACGAGCACTTAACTTCTATGGGCTAGGTGGGACATTAGCGTCCCACTCTATTCAACAGCCAGTGGAATCGCGTGGCGCGAAATACAAATACATCAGAAATGCAATAATTTCAATATTTCAAACATACGAATATTTTACACAATTTGAAAGATAAGACTCTCGTTAATCTAACCACATTGTCCAATTTCAAAAAGGCTTTACAGTGAATGCAAAACATTACATTATGTTAGGAGAGTACATAGACACAAATAACCACACAGCCATTTTTCAAGCAAGCATATATGTCACAAAAACCCAAAACACAGCTAAATGCAGCACTAACCTTTGATGATCTTCATCAGATGACACTCCTAGGACATTATGTTATACAATATATGCATGTTTTGTTCAATCAAGTTCATATTTATATCCAAAAACAGCTTTTTACATTAGCATGTGATGTTCAGAACTAGCATACCCACCGAAAACTTCCGGTGAATTTACAAAATTACTCATGATAAACGTTGACAAAATACATAACAATTATTTTAAGAATTATAGATACAGAACTCCTTTATGCAATCGTTATGTCAGATTTTAAAATAGCTTTTCGGCGAAAGCCCATTTTGCAATATTCTGAGTACATAGCTCAGCCATCACGGCTAGCTAATTTGACACCCGCCAAGTTCGGGGCAACCTAAACTCAGATTTACTATTAGAAAAATTTGATTACCTTTGCTGTTCTTCATCAGAATACGCTCCCCGGACTGCTACTTCCACAACAAAAGTTGTTTTTGTTCCAAATAATCCATAGTTATGTGCAAATACCCCCATTTTGTTTGTGCGTTCTAGTCACTATCTAAAGGGTAACGCGCGAGCGCATTTCGAGACAAAAAAATTCCAAATGTTCCTTTACCGTACTTAGAAGCATGTCAAACGCTGTTTAAAATCAATTTTAATGGTATTTTTCTCGTAAAATAGCGATAATATTCCAACCGGACAATGCTGTATTCATTCAAAAAGGAAGAGAAAAAATGGCGAGGTCTCGTGAACGCGCATTTCCTATCTCTTAGCCACCAGGCAGTCCACTGACACACTGTGCTCCTGTTATCTGCCCGGAGACAGGAGACGCGTCAATCCGCTTTCTGAACACTTTAGAGAGCCAATGGAAGCCTTAGAAAGTGCCACATAACCCCACAGGCACTGTAGTTTCGATAGAGAAGCAAAGGGAGAACTACAAATTCGCAAACAGGCCACTTCCTGCATGGAATTTTCTCAGGTTTTTGCCTGCCATATGAGTTCTGTTATACTCACAGACACCATTCAAACAGTTTTAGAAACTTCTGAGTGTTTTCTATCCAAATCTACTAATCATATGCATATTCTCGTTTCTGGGAAAGAGTAGTAACCAGTTTAAATTGGGTACGTTTTTTATCCGGCCATGAAAATACTGAAAATACCCCAGACAGGGCTAGGGGGCAGTATTATCTAGTTTAAACAGTACTGCAAAAATTGTACTTACAGAGTGCCTCAAACATGATTTAGACCTTGTATATGGAAAACTGTTTATTTCTGTATTTCATGGTCGAAACTTGCTGAAAGTTGTCCACAGTGATCCTATCATCTAGTTTAAACAGTACTCCAAAATGTGTGCTTACAGAGTGCATCAAACATGATTTAGACCTTTTCTTATGGAAAACTGTTTATTTCTGTATTTAATTCTTGAAACTTGTTAAAAATTGTCCACAGTGTTCCTATTATCTAGTTTAAACAGTACTGCAAAAATTGTACTTACAGAGTACCTCAAACATGATTTAGACCTTCTATATGGAAAACTGTTTCTTTCTGTATTTCATTGTTGAAACTTGTTGCAAATTGTCCATAGTGTTCCTATTATCTAGTTTAACCAACTGCCGAGCAGTTGCCATACCAGGCGGTGATGTAACCGGTCAGGATGCTCTTGGTGGTGCAGCTGTAGAATGTTTTGAGGCTCTGGGGAGCCATGCCGAATCTTTTAAGTCTCCTGGGGGGGAAAAGGTGTTGTCGTGCCCTCTTTACGACTGTCTTGGTGTGTTTGGACCATGATATTTTATTGGTGATGTGGACA
This sequence comes from Salmo salar, assembly GCF_965601325.2. Taxonomy (NCBI): domain Eukaryota; kingdom Metazoa; phylum Chordata; class Actinopteri; order Salmoniformes; family Salmonidae; genus Salmo; species Salmo salar. The sequence goes on along the minus strand of NC_138297.1, from coordinate 33,146,965 downwards.
CCAGAGAACTTGAAACTCTCGACCCGCTCCAGTTCAGCCTGTCAATGTTAATGGGGGCTTGTTCGACCCTCCTTTTCCTGTAGTCCACAATCCTTTGTCTTGCTCTCCTTAGTCTTGCTCACATTGAGGGAGAGGTTGTTGTCCTGGCACCACACTGCCAGGGCTCTGACCTCCTCCCTATAGGCTGTCTCATCGTTGTCGGTGATCAGGCCTACCACTGTTGTGTCGTCAGCAAACTTAATGATGGTGTTGGAGTCATGCTTGGAAAGAGAGAGGGGGCTGCGTTAAACACTGGATAATTGAATTCCAGTGATTAATGATGTAAAAACAGATACTATAACAGGTGTATTGGGGTTGTGCCGCAGAGCATCATGGGAATGGTGAGATGAGCATGTTTATATAAATGGTTGAACTGAATTCCTGTCTCCCGTCTCATCATTATTGAATTGTTATAAAACGTGGTTATTAAACCCATGAAACGTAACAAAATGTTGGCGATGAGTAAGTCTGAACCTACAGAAACTATTTTGTTGGGAGAACTGTTATTTTCTGTGGTACAGGCTAATGTTTTCCGTGGTACAGGCTAACTTTCTTTCTTAGCTAGCACTACTATGCAAGTGCTCTGATCTTTGCAAGTGCATAGTAGTGCTAAGAAAGAAAGTTAGCATCGTTGTGGACGGCAGAAAATTATTTGAGACGGACGTCAGAGCAGAAAAACAACGTGTGTCACAGTATCCAACGAAGGTGGCGCCCCTCCTCGGTCGGGCGGCGCTCGGCGGTCGTCGTCGCCGGCCTATTAGCTGCCACCGATCTATGTTTCTGTGTCTTTTGGTTTTGTCTGTCTATCCCGCACCTGTTTCGTGTCTGTCATTAGTGGGGGGTTATTTAGTGTGTATTTTCAGTTTGGGTTCTCGTGCGGGATTGTTTATTGTCCACTCAGGACAGTTGTGTGTGTGGCCTGTTTCGCTGGCCTGTGTCGTGTTTATTTTGGGAATGTGTTTTCCCTAGCGGACTTTATTGAGCGCCCTGTGCCTTTCGGCTATTGTGTTTTTTCCCATTGCATTAAAACACTGTTGCTCCGGCCCTCTGTCTCCTGCGCCTGATTCCGCATCTCCACTGGTCCTAGAATTCCGTGACAACGTGATTAAAAAGGGAGGAATATAAAGTAATAAAAAGAAAGGAAATGTATTCAACTGTGAAGACAAACTATGAAATCAAAAAATTGCTAAATGAGCGAACTTGAGGATGTAACGTCAGTGAGTGAAGTGAATGAAGATCACGTGACTGAGAAAAATATTGGTGTTGCTGAAGAGAACGATGCATTGGTTAAGGGAAATATTGAAGTGATTGACAATCAGGTGCCTATTGAGAAATGAGAAATGGCTGGAATTGTTGGAAACATTGGACAGTTTGATGAAAGGGTTGAGCAGTGGAGCTCATATACAGAATGGTTTGAATATTTTGTTCTTGCAAATGACATTGATAAGGACAAAATTGCGCCTACATTTTTTTATGTAATGGGGCCAAATAATTTAATTTACTACGCAACCTGCTACAGCCAGTCAAGCCAGGTAATAAGAGGGAGTATCGGTGACAATGTTTCCTGCTGCATTAAAGAAACTATCAGAGCACTGTCAGTTTAATGATGTTCTACATAACACCATGACTAGTATGTGGGCTACGGAGTGAAGCTACACAAAAGAGACTATTGACGGAAAGTAATCTGACCTTGGCAAAGGCCATTGAAGTCATTGTGTCCATGGAACTTGCTGCTAAAGAGGCTCAGCAGTTGGGTTCATCAGGACGAGTTGCAACTGAAAATCATATACAAAGAAATCAAGGCACATGCTTCCACTGCACCAAAGCGGGACATCAGGCATATACATGCTGGTGTAAGGATATGGATTGCCAAGCCTGAGTTAAAAAGGGCCACATCTAGCAAGCCTGTAGAAACAAAAAGAGCTCAGCGATAACATCAAAGACTGAAAGGGGCAGCTGTATCTCGTGTCCGACACAGTCTACAAAAATACACTGAAATACCTTTCATGTCAGTCAGTGCACATTTTGTTAAAGACTTACACAGGTGAATCTGTCGCCATGAGAGGCATCACTGAGGTCAAAGTTCAATTAAACAGACAAACTAAAACGCTGCCACTACATCATGAATGGAGGCTATCCATCACTACTGGGACGTTCATGGCTGGAGAAAATCACACTGGACTGGCCATCAGTGTGTACAGTGAATATCAGCTTCAATATTGCAGATAGATTTGGGGTTCCATCAAACTAATTGTTTGTATAATTTCTAATCCCTCTATTTAATAAAAAAATGTACCCTACCACCCTCTCCTGATTGGAGTAAACTAATGGACAACAACATGTCTTCTACTGCTACTTACAGCAATTTTTACTCATATACTGTATACAGTACACTCTGATCTTAATTTAAACCCTCAGATGTCTACAGACTAACCCATCTTTCCCAGTACACTACCATTTTACTATGTTACTGTTGATGTCTTACAAGGGTCTTGGACAATACCAAAATACATCATCCGTAGATTCTGTTTCCTTGTGGCAGAGTCTGCACAGGGCTGACTGTTCAATGCCCCATATATTGAGTATTTTTTTTGTGACACGAATTGTATATATAGTTTCAATTGAAAAGAACGGATTGATGCGTCAATTGTTGTTTTGCATATCAGTTCATAATCCCCATGCCATTGGGGCATAAAGAAATCTGTTTTTTGAATTGTATGGTGCATACTGTAGTTGTCAAACCTCTCGGCCTCAACTGAAACTGATATATTTTGCCATTTATACTCGTCATTTTAAGCCATGCATGGTTTTTCATTGGAGGCAGACAAACCAATTCATTCCTGTCCCTTTTGAGTCATTGCCTATCCATTTTTTTGTGGCGGAGCTGCGATGAGTTAGTTGTACTTTTGTAATGAGCATACATCTCCATGCACCTTTGTTAATTACAGTACATCAGTACACTGGAGTTTAGCCATATGTAAACTGTGATACCACTAGAGAATAATTCAGTGTAACTTTCCCGTAGATGGACAGGTGTTTCCCTCTTCACGGTTTCAAGATCCTATCTATTTTTCTAAGTTTTCTATCGAAGTTAATAGTTGCAAGATCGCTCAAATTTCCAGGATATGTACACCAAGCACCTCAACTTCACCATCCGCCCATTTCATCGGGAAACCACAAAGCAATTTAAAGTTTTTATCTTTTAGAGACCCAATCCTTAATATAGTACACTTATCATAGTTGGGTTTTAGGGCTATACTCAATCCACATCATGGAGTTTAAATTTAAAGGCAATGTTCCTGCTTTAGCAGAGACTAAATTCACAGTAAACACTGCATATTATGTTGGCTCAGTCGGAAACGACCATTACATTTCTATTCCGGAATCTGTAACGCTTTAGCTTTACAGATTGAATAGCGCCCTTAGTCCAGATAAACTAGAGAAATTATCCAGTTCCTAAATAAGGCCCTTCAAGGTTTAAGATTGAGTACTCAAGGGAGAACTTGAATTACTGGCTTACATTGATACTTTAATCCATACATTTTTTGCTCCTTAATGTTATCATTAGATTTTTATATCTAACAGTTATATATAAGTCAGTATGGTGACAGAAGGTAACCTTGTTTTACGCTCTCAGAGAAGAAACCATAATTTATTATTGTACATAAACGATTGTTGTACATGACTTTTACTCATTTTATGAAAGATTCTCCAAAGTAAAAAAATTTAAAAAAAATGGCACTTATAAACAGATTGTAGAAGGCTTTCTCCAAAAATCTTGTATAAATATTAAACCTGGTTTCCCTGCATTCTTGTAGTTTTCAATTATTTCTAGTAAATTGGCTGATCTTGTCTCCAATATATCTCCTTTTAAGAATCCCTTCTAATCATGATGAATACAGGACAAAACCAGGTAAGTTGCCATAAGCGTTGTTAATCCTTTCGCCTTGGTTGTACTAAATATAATTATTTATTTTTTATCCGCATACATTAATTCATTCCCACAATTGACAAATAATATGGGTAATAGTGTAGGCACTTCCTACAAAGGATTGTCACCTTAAACAAGGACCGTCAGTAGAAAATCGACATTGTGGCAAGCAGATATGATTTATTTTATATTACACCTTGTCATTCCATCCTATATGGTCCCTAACATCATTACCCCATAGCAACAACTGTGGGATGCACTCACTCACTCACTCACTCACTCACTCACTCACTCACTCACTCACTCACTCACTCACTCATACACACACACATCTACACTTCTCCCCATCCACCCACCTACACACACACACCTCTACACACTCATCCACAAGCATTTGACTACAATCTCAGTTGTTCATCAGTTGTTCCATCACCGAGACCAGCTCAAGAGTAGATTAACTTTGTGAATGCGTATACCGTTATAGCTGTTCAAGAGAGTGCCAAATTGAGCAGGGATGGGAATATTTGATTACCCAATATATATTCCTGGCTGATGGAGCTCAGAAACCCCCCTTTCCCCCACAGTATTCTGCCCCCTCTCTGATTGTCTGAGTGTGACCCTCCCCCATGGGTTACTGCAGCCGGTGTTGCCAGCTGTACCACTACCTGGGTGGTGGTACTCCATCGGAATTCCCACCGGCTAGGTACGAGGTCGTCAAGGTTCTCTAAGCAGCTTTGAGAATTTCTTTGTATATTATACTCACCCATACGGGGGCTTTGGCTTAGTTATAGCAAACCTGCCATGCAGGCTCAGATTCGTGAGGGGGCGGTGCTGCTTTAGTGGGTCACTGACTGTGTTCATCTTTCTGTCTTGGCTACGTAAGCTACTTGCAGGAGGTATATTTACTATATTATTTAATTATTTATTTTTAAATGTATTTTTTTTTTAATAAGGAAAAGTGGACACTAACTCCCTTAATTTAATCTAATTTAAACACATATACACATGGGCACTCCCATCTTCCAACACACCCGCACACTCCCCCACATACATATAATTTTTATTTCTTCTGTTTGTAGTGTTTTTATTTCCACCTTTATTACAGCATAGTTTCGGGCTATCGGACATTTTTGTTCTTTCTACTGAACACCTTCCTAATATTGAATTGCACCCTCCTTTGCCCTCACAACAGCCTCAATTCGCCGAGGCATGGACTCTACAAGGTGTCGAAAGTGTTCGACATGGATGCTGGCCCATGTTGACTCATACTTACCACCGTTGTGTCAAGTTGGCCGGATGTCCTTTGGGTGGTGGACCATTCTTGCTTGAAGAACCCAGCAGCGTTGCAATTCTTGACAAACCAGTGTGCCTGGCACCTACTACCATACCCCATTGAAAGGCACTTAAAGCTTTTGTCTTGCCAATTCACCATCTGAATGGCATACACACAATCCATGTCTCAAATGTCTCAAGGCTTAAAAATTATTCTTCAACCTGTCTCCTCCCTTTCATCTACACTGATTGAAGTCGATTTACCGGCTGACATCAATAAGGGATCATAGCTTTCACCTGGATTCACCTGGTCTAGTTCATGGAAACAGCAGCTGTTCCTAATGTTTTGTACACTCAGTGTAATATATATAGTAGCAGGATCAAGGGTGTGGGGTTTCCACAGCACCAAGTTCAATAACAAAACAGGCACTAGTAGCACAAATAGAATGCTAAGGGGAAGTTTATTAGGGATTTTTGTACACAGGGAAAGAAGGGGTAGTTCACCAATCACCTCCCAGTCCACAAGCCGTTCACTCTGTCCATTCCTTTTCCCAGGGGTAATCTTCACAATCGGGTTCTCAGCCAATCCAATCCGGTACACAAGGGGGAGTAATCCAACAGTCCAGGTCACAATGTGTAATCACACGGCTCTGGCTCTCACGGCTATTGCTCTCACGGCTATTGCTCTCACGGCTATTGCTCTCACTTCTCACACTCCTCATACCTTGCTTGGTTTGCCCCTCCCCTTCTGCCCCTTTGTTGCTGGCTGCTTCTCCCTTTATCCCCAAGCAATCCCTGGCTTAATGATTTCCAGTCTTGCCTCGTTGGGGCAGGAACTCCATATAAGTCTTGGGTGTGGAGCCAGCTATCTGCAATATCTCTCTCCTCAATTACCACTCCCCTCAACTCTCCCTGCCGGCTGCCACACAACTCACCCTGCCGGCGGTCCAGCTCCCTAGAGCAACCCTCCTGGATAGGGCATCGACATTCCCATGGGCTGGACCTGATCTGTGGATGACAGAGAAAGCAAAGGGCTGTAAGGATAGGAACCAGCGGGTGACCCGAGCATTACTGTCCTTATTCCTTGACATCCAAACCCATGGTGCATGGTCCGTCACGAAGGTGCAGTCCAGTGTCACCAGCACGGGTCCAGAACACCGTGCTCCCTTTGGGTCCTGGACAGCTTTCTCAGTCTCCTCGGTCCACTTCACCTGGGCAGGGAGACTGCTCCTGGTCAGATCTGCTTCTTGGTGAGGGGGCGGGGGCCGTCCCAAATCGTCTCCACTTTTTTCACCTGGGGTCTCCTGCAGCGCCTCCTTCTGAAGGGAATTCCCTTGCTCCCCCTTGGATAGCTGCTCCTGTAAGGCACTGTCCTTCTCTGTCAGAGTGCCGAGCTGCAAATCTTTTGCTACTTGGGGGGCCTCCGCTCTGCTCCTCCTGCTCCCTTAGTTCCTTCAGAGCAGCCTCCAGGCTCTGCTGCTCTCTGCTGATCAAGGGTCACCTCCCCTCTCTGAGCATCTACCCCCTCCTCCTGGCGGGCTGCAGCCTGGGCCTCCTGCCAGACCTTCTGTAGGGAGCTGTCCTCCTGCTGTTGGACAAGCTGCCCCTTCAGCTCTATAAGGGTCTCCTTCTTCTCCTCCTTCTGATTGGCTAGATCCTCCCTCATAGCAACCTTCTGTCTTCCAGGCTGTGCTGGAGCTCTGCAGATCTGCTGGTGGAGGGACACCTCCCCTCTCAGTGCCTCCTTGGCCTCCCTCTCCTGGAGGACTGTGGCCTGCACCTCCTGTAAGCAGTCCCTTCTGTAGGTAGTTGTCAGCCTCTGTCAGCTTCAGAAGAAACCTACTGGGTTTGGGACGAGAGACTGTTGCACCTGCCGCTATACTGGCCTGGGCGGCTGTCAGCTGGCTGAGTTCAGCTCGCATGAGAGCGTTCTGCTGACGTCGTTCTTCCAGCAGCTCCCGCTGCATAGCCTGCTGTGCTATGTTTGCCTCCACCATTTGTCTCACCAATGCTTCCATTGGGTTCTGTGTTTGTTTAGTTATTGAACTTGGTTTGCCCGCATTCTCCACCATATGTAGCAGGATCAAGGGTGTGGGGTTTCCATGGCACCAAGTTCAATAACAAAACAGGCACTAGTAGCACAAATAGAATGCTAAGCATAAGTTTATTAGGGATTTGTATACACAGGGAAAGAAGGGGTAATTCACCAATCACCTCCAAGTCCACAAGCCATTCTCTCTGTCCATTCCTTTTCCCAGGGGTAATGTTCACACATTACCCCTGGTCCCTTGATCCTGCTACATATGGTGGAGAATGCGGGCAAACCAAGTTCAATAACTAAACAAACACAGAACACAATGGAAGCATTGGTGAGACAAAAAATATATATATATATACATTTCTGTGGTGTGCTGCACCGCATACACTCCATACAGCCCTGACATTAAAAAACATTATTAGACAGCACTGGCATGTAATGCAAACTTTGGGATCTGATGTGTTTCATGATGTTCCCCTGTTCACTTACTCCAGATCCCGCAGCCTTAGGGAGATGCTGGTACACACAGACACTTATGATGCATCGAAATCTCCTAAGGACCGTCTGGATGATGCCCGTGGTTTCTTCCCCTGCCACAACTGTGCGGCTTGTAGAGGTATTAAAACTTCTTAAGGCTAGGGGGCACTATTTTCACGTCCGGATGAAAAGTGTGCCCAATGTAAATTGCCTGCTACTCAAGCCCAGAAGCTAGGATATTCATATAATTGGTAGATGTGGATAGGAAACAATCTAAAGTTTCTAAAACTGTTAAAATTATGTCTGTGAGTATAACAGAACTTATTTGGCAGGCAAAACCCCGAGGACAAACCATTCAGGAAATATATTTTTTGAGGTCACTGTCTTTTCAATTCGTTTTCTATGGGGAACTAGATTTATGAGGGACCTGGTTGCAGTTCTAATGGCTTCCACTAGATGTCAACAGTCTTTAGAAATTGGTTGATGTTTTTCCTTTGAGAAATGAAGAAGTAGCCCATTCCTTTCTGGGTGTAGAGCCAGTGTACTGTTTTGTTTGGTGCGCGTGACCTGAAACTCGCTCCACTTTAATTTTATCCGCTATTGAACTCAGTTTATTCCGTCTTAAATTTTATTGATTATTTACATTTAAAATTCCTTAAAGTTGGATTAAGAAAGTTGTTTGAAATGTTTGGATCAAGTTTACAGGTGACTTATTAGATACTTTGTAGTCATATTGGGCGAGTTGGAACGGTGTATTTTCTGAATCAAACGCGCCAAATAAATTGACATTTTGGGGATATAACGACAGAATTTATCGAACAAAAGGACCATTTGTGATGTTTAATGGACATATTGGAGTGCCAACATAAGAAGATCTTCAAAGGTAAGGCATGAATTATATCGTTATTTCTGACTTTTGTGTCGTGCCTGGCGGGTTGAAATCTGATTGTCATGTGTTGGTATGCTGGGTGCTGTCCTCAGATAATCGCATGGTTTGCTTTCGCTGTAAAGCCTTTTTGAAAACTGACACTGCGGCTGGATTAACAAGAAGTTCATCTTTAAACCGATGTATAACTCTTGAATGATTTATGAATTATTATTATGAGTATTTCTGTTTTTGAATTTGCAATTTCACTGGGTGTTGTCAAATCAATCCTGTTAACGGGATTGACGCGCAAAGTGATCCATAATTAAAATGTGCAACATGTTCAGATCTTCCGTTACATAAGGAATACACTATCAACTGATGAATTACCTCAAATCAAATGTATTTATAAACCCCTTTTTACATCAGCAGATGATGCAAAGTGCTTATACAGAAACCCAGCCTATAACCCCAAACAGCAAGCAACTCAGATGTAGAAGCACGTTGGCTAGGAAAACCCCTCTAGAAAGGCAGGAACCTAGGAAGAAACCTAGAGAGGAATCAGGCTCTGAGGGGTGGCCAATTCTCTTCTGGCTGTACCAGATGGAGATTATAAGAGCACATGGTCATTAAGGCCCGATCCTTTCTTCAAGATGTTGAAACGCTCAAGGATGACCAGCAGTGTCAAATAATAATCGTAGTGGTTGTAGATGGTGCAACAGGTCAGCACCTCAGGAGTAAATGTCAGTTAGCTTTTCATAGCCAAGGATTCAGAGGTCGAGACAGCAGGGAGGGAGAGGGAGAGAATACTTAAGTTCACACAGGACACCAGATAAGACAGGAGCATTTCACAAGATAGAACAGACTGACCATAGCCCCCCGGCACATAGACTACGACACTATGGTCCTGTCTGACGTTACCCCCGGACAGGGCCAACCAGGCAGGCTATAACCCCACCCACTTTGACAAAGCACAGCCCCCCACACCACTAGAGGGATGTCAACTTACTACCCTGAGACAAGGCTGAGTATAGCCCACGAAGATCTCCTCCACCGCATGAGCCCGAGGAGGTGCAAAACCGGACAGGAAGATCATGTCAGATCGGAGAGATAGACAGGAGCAAGTCCATGTAATGCTTTGTAGGTTAGCAGTAAAACCTCAAAATCAACCCTAGCTTTAACAGGAAGCCAGTGTAGATAGGCTAGCAGTGGAGTAATATTAGAAAATTATTTTGGTTCTAGTCAAGATTCTGTCAAGATTCTAGCACTAAATAGTTTATTTAGTGCTTTATCTGGGTAGCCTGAGAGTAGAGCATTGCAGGAATCTAATCTAGAAGTGACAAAAGCATAGCTTAGCTTTTCTGCATCCTTTTTGTACAAAAAAGAGCATGATGTTTGCAATGTTACGATGGAAAAAAACTGCCCTTGAAATATTTTTGATATGTTCGTCAAAAGGGAGATCAGGATCCAGAGTAATGCCGAGATCCTTCACAGTTTTATTTGAGACAACTGTACAACCATCAAGATTAATTGTCAGATCAAACAGCAGATCTCTTTGTTTGTTGGGACCTAGAACTAGCATTGCTGGTTTGTCCGCATTTAAAAGTAAAAGATTTGCAGCCATCCACTTCCTTATGTCTGAAACACAGGCTTCCAGGGTAGGTAATTTTGGGGCTTCACCATGCTTCATCAAAATGTACAGCTGTGTGTCGTCCGCATAGCATTGAAAGTTGACGTTGTTTTTCCGAATGACATCCCCAAGAAATATAATATATAGTGAAAACCACAGTGGTCCTAAAATGGAACCCTGAGGAACACCGAAACGTACAATTGATTTGTCAGAGGACAAAAACCATACCTGTGGATCTAACAATGAAAGTCTATCTACTATCGTGTCCATGTGGCTTGCAATGCACTGGCATTACGCGCAGGCAACTACGGTTACGCATCAACGAGTACCGCAGTGCCATCCGAAGAAAGGACCTGAAATCACCAGTTGCTAGACATTTTCATGAGGCTAATCATGCTGTGACTGATCTTAAGTTCTGTTCCATTGACTGTGTTTTCTCAAGCCGCAAATGCCGCAATACGGATGATATCTTCTCCAGTGCGAAGCCCAATGGATCTTCTACTTCTTCTTTTCTAAATTTGTCTTGGTGGATCTCAACCAACTGAAAGATGCATACATCACCACCTTTTTATTTATTTATTTAACCTTTATTTAACTAGGCAAGTCAGTTAAAGAACAAATTCTTATTTACAATGACGGCCTGCCAAAAGGCCTCCTGTGGGGACGGGCTGGGATTAAAAATGTAAATAAATGAAATTAAAATATAGGACCAAACACACATCACAACAAGAGAGAAAACACAACACTACACAAAGAGAGACCTAAGACAACAACATAGCATGGCAGCAACACATGACAACACAGCATGGTAGCAACACAACATGACAACACAGCATGGTAGCAGCACAAAACATGGTACAAACATTATTGGGCACAGACAACAGCACAAAGGGCAAGAAGGTAGAGACAACAATACATCATGCAAAGCAGCCACAACTGTTAGTAAGAGTGTCCACGATTGAGTCTTTGAATGAAGAGATTGAGATAAAACTGTCCAGTTTGAGTGTTTGTTGCAGCTCGTTCCAGTCACTAGCTACAGCGAACTGAAAAGACGAGTGACCCAAGGATGTGTGTGCTTTTGGGACCTTTAACAGAATGTGACTGACAGAACGGGTTGTTGTATGTGAAGGATGACAGCTGCAGTAGATATCTCAGATAGGGTGGACTGAGGCCTAAGAGGGTTTTATAAATAGGCATCAACCAGTGGATCTTCCAACGGGTATACAGAGATGACCAGTTTACAGAGGAGTATACATGATGTGATGTGTCCTATAAGGAGCATTGGTGGAAAATATGATGGCCGAATGGTAAAGAATATCTAGTCGCTCGACAGCACCCTTACCTGCCAATCTATAAATTAGGGAAACATAATCTAGCATGGGTAGGATGGTCATCTGATTCAGGGTTAGTTTGGCAGCTGTGGTGAAAGAGGAGCGATTACGATAGAGGAAACCAAAGAAAGGGTTTTGCTTCCAAACACCTACTGAACTGTTTATTTCTCTTATATAGCCCTGTGTTTCCGCCCACTGTTCTGGAGTGTGAATTCATTACACTTTGTGGCACAAAAAGGGAAGGGGAAGGATGGGGGAAAGGAAGAAAAACCCTACACCCAATACAACCTCCCCACTATTCCACTACTTGGCCCCATCTGATCCTACACCAGGATGACAGCCTGGGAGTATGGGACACTATGGTTCAACACAACTTCTTTTAGGATCCCTTGCCCTGTACTGATCTTCCTCTACTACTTTCTTCACTGCCTCAGCATATGACACCGTATGTACTACTTTGATTCTGGCAACCTCAACCTGCCTTTCTCTCATCGGACACTTCTAATCTCCAGCACCATGGTTACCTGCAGTTAACACACACAACTTTTCCCACCGATACTACACATTCCTTTGTCTCATGCCCTCCTGCACACTTCTCATATCTAAGAATCTCCCTCTGACACACTGCTGCAATATGATCATAAGCTTGGCAACTAAAACTCTCTAATGGTTTCGGGACAAAAGCTCCCATGGAAAAGCTGACACCTCCTAACATGACTTTGTCGGATCTTCTACTTAACTTTACACCCCTAAAGGTTTAAAGGGACATTTCACTGCTGCTCTATTTCACTATATATGCCCATTAAATATGTTATTAACATACTGTATCATATGTGTCATAAAAATGGATCATTTCCTCACTACACACAAATACCAGCGTTTCTGCATCTCACCGGTAGAAATGACCCAGCTACATTTCCTGGTTGTAAGCAAACCACAATGTCCAGAATTCATAGCGGTTTAAGGACGTGGAGGACAACCCGGTGGAGGTGTGATCAATATAAAAATGTCTGTGTTTGTAGCCAGCACTTTTAGACAGAGGATTTTGAAACTGAACTGAAGTCTCAATTGATGCTGTTTCCATGTCGTCGAACGTTAAAAATGATGTTATTCTATCGATTTTTTTTATCAAACGATCAGCCAACATCAGCGCAGCAGAAAACAAGTCAAGCTGTGGTTATGTAGCGAACTAGCTAGCAAACTACATGTCTTTACCTAAACCAAAATCTAGTTAGCTAGCTTTCATAATATACTGGCTAGACATTTCGAAGCATTTCAGTGTAATTACGCGGCTGCTATCTGGCGATGTGATTTGTAACTTTGCAAGCTAACATTAGCTTCGTTAGGTTATGCTATTTAACCGTTTGCTAGTTAACTAACTACCGCAGAGGCTGACTTGACAGTGTTCTATTTAGAGTCCGATCCCATTAACATCTGCAGAGGCATCAACATCAAGATCAGCACCAGGAACTAAAGTAAGTCACCTTCTAAAATCGACAAAATCTTTCCACCATGAGCAAATACTGGAGCTAGGCATAAACATGGTCTGTGTCTTGTTGTCATAGTTGGTGTGTTTACAAGTAGGCTACAACTTCTAGTGTAGTTTTCTCTGTATTATGGTGGCTTAGTTGATTAGTCATGCAAGGCTTAAAGTCTATATTGGAGAAAAGGAGGTATTAGTAAGGAGTAGTGTGTGTGAAGGTTGGTATGCATGATCTATTGACATGAGGGGGGTGGGTGGGTGGATGTAGTTCGTTATTTGAGTGTGTATTGATGGGGACAAAGTAGTAAAATGTTGGCTAATCACTGACTACTGTGTGTCCTACAGACTAATCCTGCTGCTGATGAAGATGACCTTGGCAGCAGCTTTAGTAGTACAGAGCCTGTAGACCCATTGGATGAAAGCTTTCAGCCTGGAATGTGCTCAGTCTCAACATCATCTGACTTTGAAACAAGCCAGGACAACCAAAGGTATTTAGAAAAGCACAATACCCTCTTGAGAAAACAAAATCATAAAACACTAAACTGAACTGTCTACAAGACAAATGGCATGGGGGAGAGGGGCTGTTAGTATACTCTTCTAGCCAATTCACTCTATTGTTGGCAGTGCTTGTCTACTCAACAGCACAACTGTAGGTGCTCATGTAGTGAAGTAATATTTTATATGTATGTGTAGCAGTGTGATGTTGTTCCCCTAGATTATGCACCAAGTTGCACACAAGGACCAGTTCGAATATGCCATGTCAAGAGGGGATGTTAATAGTTTGATAATAATAATAATTCTGTGTGTTTTTAAAACATTTAATTACAGCTGCATAGCTAATGTTATTTGTTGGTGTACAAACACATTTTCATATCTATATTGTACATACACATGATTGTAAAAGTTTTGAATATTTTGGTTTGATCCATCGCGGGCTATCTGTATTTCCGTACACCCTTATTGTTCTCTTTTGCCTGGCCTTCAGCTAGCAAGGTGCCTGAGAGCTGTGACTTCGCCAAGGGCTAAGATATTGTGTGTTGTCTCTTCGTGTGCAGGGCAAATTAAAAAAATTCAAACCAGCAGACCTCCAGTTGTGGCAGTGTCCTAATTAAAAGTACACAAGGCAGAGTGAACCACGCTACATATGCATATTATAAACATACCTAACATGCGACTCGTAATAAGACTAAGCAATTAGCCTATTAAAATGTTTGTCTGACTCCATAAGATAAAAAGCAATATGGAAGAGACAATGGTTGATTTACAGTAATAGGCAATCAAGAAATGTTTTTAATTGTATTTAATTGCGTAATAAAATGAATGAATTCATATACAAGGCATAAAGCTTAAGTTACAAGGCAAAACTGACATTAAAGTATTATTCTAGGCATATAGATTCTAAAGTTAACTTACAGGACAAAGCATACACAAAGAGATGCCTACTAGGCCAGAGGCCTAGAAGCCTAAGAAATTAGAATTGATCATACAACCTTACTCCATGGACTGGCTACAGGATAAGAGAGAGAACGATGGCATTTAACTCCATTTACAACATCTGAAGGTTTAACTCATTCAACCTAATACCAAACACCATTTACCAATCAAATGATACCAAGTTTACAGTAACCTGACCACCAGGCCTAATCTCCACAGAGTGTCACTGCAGCTAAAGTCTTGTTGTGTGTGGGATGAGACCAATGTACAGCAACAGTCGAAAGTTTGGACACACCTACTCATTCAAAAAAGTGTTAAACAAATCAAAATATATTTTCTATTTTAGATTCTTCAAAGAAGCCACCCTTTGCCTTGATGACAGCTTGGTGGAATAGGGCCAAGAGTGTGCAAGGCTGTCATCAGGCAAAGGGTGGCTACTTTGAAGAATCTAAAATAGAAAATATATTTTGATTTGTTTAACACCTTTTTGGTTACTACATGATTCCATATGCATTATTTAATAGTTTTGATGTCTTCTCTATTATTCTACAATGTAGAACATAGTAAAAATAAAGAAAAACCTTGGAATGAGTAGGTATGTCCAAACTTTTGACTGGTGCTGTACATATAGATAACATCAGATTTATCCTCAGTGAACAAGTTTCAGATACATACCAGACATGGATACTATAGTATTATTCTATTACACAGTCAATATTCAGTCCTCTGAATACTGTAACAGAGAGATACATTTTGGCCCCTCAGAGGTGGAAGGGCTGACTAGTCCTTGGGCGTTCTCCTTTGTTCTTTCCTTGTGTTCCTGGGCCTTTTGCCATACAGATACAGGTGACAGAGAGCACATAAATTAGGGCAGAGCCTACACTCATACACAACAATACAAACACTCATACACAACAATACATGACTACCGTAATTTCCGGACTATTAAGCGCACCTGAATATAAGCCGCACTCACTGAATTTTAAAAAAATTATTATTTTGAACATAAATAAACCACACATGTCTATAAGCCGAAGGTGCCTACCGGTACATTGAAACAAATGAACTTTACACAGGCTTTAACGAAACACGGCTTGTAACAAAAATAAATGGGCTTTAACGAAAAACGTCTTGTAACAAAAATAAATAGGCTTTAACGAAACACGGCTTGTAACAAAAATAAATAGGCTTTAACGAAACACGGCTTGTAACAAAAAATAAAAAATAATCAGTAAGCTTTAGTTGTCTTTTTGCACTGAGTCAATTCCTCATGCTGCTGTTACCAACGTCTTATCATCGACTCATTAAGACCAAGCTCCCGTGCAGCAGCTCTATTTCCTTTTCCAACAGCCAGATCAATCGCCTTCAACTTGAAAGCTGCATCATATGCATTTCTCTGTGTCTGCCATGAGGGTGACAAAATGACTACCGTAATCAGAATGATGGGAAGTTTGAGAGCGCTCAATTTAATCTAAACAGTAAACCAAAAAGTTATTTGACCGTAACCCGTTCGGCAATTTCATTGGTCTAATGAAAGCTTCATGCCGCCAAAAAACTGAGCATGTCACAGAATGTGTTTTTTTTGGAAAGCGGGAAAAATCCATATATTAGCCGCGTCATTTTTTTAAGCCGCAAGGATCAAAGCCTGGGAAAAAGGTTGCGGCTTATAGTCCGGAATTTACGGTAGACTGTCTACAAGTCAAGCCCCCCTAAAACTTTTCACATCTTTGCTAACAGCCCAGCTCAATGCCCCATTATTGACTCTGAGTGTAATACACACACCAGTCTATTGTACCCTTTTTTGTTTAATGTCTGGTTACACATCCTCATGATCAGTTTTCATTTCTTTCCAGGAGACTTGCAGTACCAACAAATCTTCTGCAAGAGGTCAAAGCAGTGGGTGGTGAAGAAAGTGTACGAAAGGCTTGTCCACCTGGTTGTGGGGTACACTCAGACTCCAGCCACCCTAGTCATAGACTGTTCTCTCTGATAACGCATGGCAAGCGGTACCGGAGCGCCTAGTCTAGGTCCAAAAGGCTTCTTAACAGCTTCTACCCCAAGCCATAGGACTGCTGAACAGCTAATCAAATGGCTACCCCCCCCCCCCCCCCCCCCCCCTGTTATTTTACTGCTGCTCTTTAATTATTTAGTAAGCATGCCACTGTAAGGTTGTTGTTGTATTCCGCGCATGTGACAAATACAATTGGATTTGATTTGAAAGGACCAGACGGTTGTCGACAAGGAGCCAGGGTCACAGCCCCTCAAAACCAACATCCCTAACAACATGGCCACAGTGCCAAAGTTTGCTAAACCAGCTGCCATTACTCAACACAAGAAGATGTTCACCAGCTGAAGAACATTGTGGAACCAGCCTGGAACATTCAACCAACACAACATCCATATTCAGTTTGCCTTCTATGCTCATAACTGCATTGTGGTATAGATATTGCTAACTGTTGAACATACAGTATGTATATAATGGTGTTATACTGTATATATCATGTTTTTTACAAGTGTACTGACAAGTGACTAAATGATTCCAGCTTCATCAGAATGCCAAATAAAGTGTTGACTTCAACTTCTTGATCAATTCATTGTGATATTCATTGTATTCTGATAAACTAGCTTCAGTCTTACTGCGAAAACAAATGATGCAGGGAGTTGGTGTATCATTTAAACTAATTTGTTGGCAAGTAAACATGTTAAAATAAAACAGATTAGTCAATGTAGCAAATAAGTAGACATGGCTTGTATTCAAGACAAAGTTTACTTTCTCTGGAGATGTAACGCCCTGGCCATAGAGGGTTTTTTGTTCTTTATTTTGGTTAGGCCAGGGTGTTACATTGGGTGGGCGTTCTATGTTCCTTTTTCTATGTTTTGGTATTTCTTTGTTTTGGGCCATGTTTGTGGCTCCCAATCAGGCACAGCTGAAGCTCGTTGCTGCTGATTGGGAGTCACACATAAGGAGCATGTTTTTCCTTTGGGTTTTGTGGGTAATTGTTTCTTGTTTAGTGTGGTTGCACCTGACAGGACTGTTGGCTGTCAGTTTCTTTGTTTTTGTATAGTGTTCTTTCCAATTAAATTGAAGGATGAATACTAACTCTGCTGCATTTTGGTCCTTTCCTGAAGACAGCCCTTACAGAATTACCCACCAACACCGGACCAAGCAGCAGAGGAAGGAGCAGCACAAGGAGAGGCACCAGGAGAAAAGCTATCTGGAGTCATGGACTTGGGAGGAAATCCTGGACGGGAAAGGACCATGGACTCAAGTTGGGGATTATCGCCGCCCACAGTGGGAGATCGAGGCGGCGAGAGCTGAGAGGCGCTGGTATGAGGAGAGGGAGCGCAACGGACACGGGAGGCAGCCCCACAATTTTTTTTTGGGGGGGGGCACACGGGGAGATTGGCGGAGTCAGGTGGTAGACCTAAGCCAACTCCCCGTGCTTACCGGAAGCAGCGTGGTACTGGTAAGACACCGTGTTATGCTGTGGAGTGCACGGTGTCCCCAGTGCGCGTTCAAAGCCCGGTGCGCTACATACCAGCCCCCCGCAAGTGCCATGCGAGTGCAGGCATCAAGCCAGGGCGGATGGTGCCAGCTCAGCGCGTCTGGTCTCCAGTGCGCCTCCTCGGTCCAGGTTATCCTGCGCCGGCGTTGCGCACTGTGTCTCCAGAGCGCTGGGAGGGTCCAGTTCGCCCAATGCCTGCTCTCCGCCCGTGCCGGGCCAAAGTGGGCATTCAGCCTGGAGTGTGGGTAAAGAGTGTCCGTACCAGAACTCCAGTGCTCCCCCACAGCCCGGTTTATCCTGTGCCTCCTCCTCGGACCAGGCCTCCAGTGGGTCTCCCCATCCTGGGCCATCCTGTGCCACCTCCCAGGACTAGGCCTCCAGTGGGTCTCCCCATCCTGGTCCGTCCTGTGCCACCTCCCAGGACTAGGCCTCCAGTGGGTCTCACCTGTCCAGAGCTGCCCGCCAGTCAACAGTCGTCAGAGCTGCCCGCCAGTCAACAGTCGTCAGAGCTGCCCGCCAGTCAACAGTCGTCAGAGCTGCCCGCCAGTCAACAGTCGTCAGAGCTGCCCGCCAGTCAACAGTCGTCAGAGCTGCCCGCCAGTCAACAGTCGTCAGAGCTGCCCGCCAGTCAACAGTCGTCAGAGCTGCCCGCCAGTCAACAGTCGTCAGAGCTGCCCGCCAGTCAACAGTCGTCAGAGCTGCCCGCCAGTCAACAGTCGCCAGAGCTGCCCGCCAGTCAACAGTCGCCAGAGCTGCCCGCCAGTCAACAGTCGCCAGAGCTGCCCGCCAGTCAACAGTCGCCAGAGTGGCCAGACTGCCGGAGTGGCCAGACTGCCCTGAACTGCCAGAGTGGCCAGGGACGCCCGCCAGCCCGGTGAGTCCTGTGCCTACGCCTAGGGCCAGGCCTCTGTCCTGTCTCCCCAGCCTGGTGAGTCCTGTGCCCAGGGCCAGGCATCCGTCCTGTCTCCCCAGCCTGGTGAGTCCTGTGCCTGTGCCCAGGGCCAGGCATCCATCATGTCTCCCCAGCCTGGTGAATCCTGGGTCAGTGCCGTCGGAGCCGCCAGGGTCGCCCGCCAGCCGGGCGCCGCCAGGGTCGCCCGCCAGCCGGGCGCCGCCAGGGTCGCCCGCCAGCCGGGCGCAGCCAGGGTCGCCCGCCAGCCGGGCGCAGCCAGGGTCGCCCGCCAGCCGGGCGCAGCCAGGGTCGCCCGCCAGCCGGGCGCAGCCATCGCCGCCCGCCATCCGGGCGCAGCCAGGGTCGCCCGCCAGCCGGGCGCAGCCAGGGTCGCCCGCCAGCCGGGCGCAACCATCGCCGCCCTCCAGCCGGGCGCAGTCAGCGTCGCCCACCAGACCTTCGGCGCGGCCAGGTGCGCCACATAAGAGGGCGACGTCAAGGGTGGAGCAGAGGCCACGTCCCGCACCTGAGCCGCCGCCGTAAGAAGGCCCACCCGGACCCTCCCCTTCAGAGTCAGGTTTTGCGGCCGGAGTCCGCACCTTTGGGGGGGGGGTACTGTAACGCCCTGGCCATAGAGGGTTTTTTGTTCTTTATTTTGGTTAGGCCAGGGTGTTACATTGTTCTATGTTCCTTTTTCTATGTTTTGGTATTTCTTTGTTTTGGGCCATGTGTGTGGCTCCCAATCAGGCACAACTGAAGCTCGTTGCTGCTGATTGGGAGTCACACATAAGGAGCATGTTTTGCCTTTGGGTTTTGTGGGTAATTGTTCCTTGTTTAGTGTGGTTGCACCTGACAGGACTGTTGGCTGTCAGTTTCTTTGTTTTTGTATAGTGTTCTTTCCAATTAAATTGAAGGATGAATACTAACTCTGCTGCATTTTGGTCCTTTCCTGAAGACAGCGCTTACAGGAGACCGAGGTGAGCGTACACCACAGTATGCAGGAACTGTTATGGCAATGTATGTCATATACAGTTGGAGTCGGAAGTTTACATACACCTTAGCCAAATACATTTAAACTCAGTTTTTCACAATTCCTGACATTTAATCCTAGTAAAAATTCCCTGTTTTAGGTCAGTTAGGATCAACACTTTATTTTCAGAATGTGAAATGTCAGAATAATAGTTTAGAGAATGATTTATTTCAGCTTTTATTTCTTTCATCACATTCCCAGAGGGTCAGACATTTACATACACTCAATTAGTATTTGGTAGCATTGCCTTTAAATTGTTTAACTTGGGTCAAACGTTTCGGGTAGCCTTCCACAAGCTTCCCACAATAAGTTGGGTGAATTTTGGCCCATTCCTCGTGACAGAGCTGGTGTAACTGAGTCCGGTTTGTAGGCCTCCTTGCTCGCACATGCTTTTTCAGTTCTGTCCAAAAATGTTCTGTAGGAATTGAGGTCAGGGCTTTGTGATGGCCACTCCATACCTTGACTTTGTTGTCCTGAAGCCATTTTGCCACAATTTTGGGAGTATGCTTGGGGTCATTGTCCATTTGGAAGACCCATTTGCGACCAAGCTGGAACTTCCTGACTGATGTCTTGAGATGTTGCTTCAATATATCCACATAATTTTCCTTCCTCATGATGCCATCTATTTTGTGAAGTGCGCCAGACCCTCCTGCAGCAAAACACCCCCACAACATGATGCTGCCACCCCTGTGCTTCACGGTTGGGATGGTGTTCTTTGGTTTGCAAGTCTCCCCCTTTTTCCTCCAAATGGACATTATGGCCAAACAGTTCTATTTTTGTTTCATCAGACCAGAGGACATTTCTCCAAAAAGTTACGATCTTTGTCCCCATGTGCAGTTGCAAACTGTAGTCTGTATTTTTTATGGGGGTTTTGGAGCAGTGGCTTCTTCCTTGCTGAGCAGCCTTTCAGGTTATGTCGATACAGGACTCGTTTTACTGTGGATAAAGATACTTTTGTACCCGTTTCCTCTAGCATCTTCACAAGGTCCTTTGCTGTTGTTCTGGGATTGATTTGCACTTTTCGCACCAATGTACATTCATCTCTAGGAGGCAGAACGCGTCTCCTTTGTGAGCGGTATGACGGCTGCGTGGTCCCATGGTGTTTATACTTGCGTACTATTGTTTGTACAGATGAACGTGTTACCTTCAGGCGTTTGGAAATTACTCCCAAGGTTGGACCAAACTTGTGGAGGTCTACAATTTTTTTTTTAAAGGCACAGTCAACTTAGTGTATGTAAACTTCTGACCCACTGGAATTGTGATACAGTGAATTATAAGTGAAATAATCTGTCGTCTTCGTAGGTCGTCGATTTTATTTTCCAATGATTGCATGTTAGCTAGTAGAACGGAAGGCAGTGGGAGTTTATTCGATCGCCTACGAATTCTCAGAAGGCAGCCCAATCTTCGTCCTCTTTTTCTTCGTCTTCTCTTTATGCAAATTATGGGGATTTGGGCCGGTTCCCGGGAAAGCAGTATGTCCTTCACGTCGGGCTTGTCAGACTCGTTAGAGAAAAAACTTCTGCCAGTTTGTGGTGAGTAAATGCTGTTCTGAGGTCCAGAAGTTATTTTCGGTCATAAGAGATGGTTGCAGCAACATTATGTACAGAATAAGTAAAAATATAAGTTGGAAACAATGCAAAAAAACGAACAAAAAAACACATTCGGTTAGGAGCACGTAAAACGTCAGCCATTTTCTCTTGCACTATGATACATGAAGAGAGAGAGCTATGCACAAGCTTTGACCTACAGTACTCAAACCTCTAAATGCAAAAATGCCAGGAGAGTCAAGTCAAATGTCATGAACTGAGAGCAAATGACAGAGCTTTCAATCCTGGAGAAAATGTCTTAGCTAGGAACTAACTCAACGGACCAAAGCGGGTTCCTGCAACAGTCTTTGCTCAGACTGGTCCTGTGCCCTACACTGTTCAGACTGCAGAGGACGTCATCTGGAAAAGGCACACAGATCAGTTATTGTTGAGTAAAGCAACATTGACAACCACCAGTCGTGAGTGGTCTGTAACTGTTACTGGGTGACACCCTGGCCCACTAGTCATCACCTACGGGCTCACAGTTACCTTCTCAGGACTGTTGTTCATAATGGGGAAATTTAAGTAGGTGGGGAGGAGATGTGGTGTATTAGGGTTGTGCCGCAGAGCATCATGAGAGCTGTATGTGTTGAGATTAGCACGTTCGTATAAATGGTTGAACTGAATTCCTGTCACCTATCATTATTGAATTGTTATGAAGACATGGTTATGAAACCCACGAGACATAAGTGATCATCGTTGAGTTACGCCCCCAAGGTTGGCTCTGTCTGTCTCCTTGTCTATCTCCCCCTCTCTCCCCCTTTCTCTGTATCTGCCCCCCTTTCTTTGTCTCTTCCTGTTTAGTTCTCTTCAAATCAAATCAAATTGAATTTGTCACAAGAATACATCAAGTGTAGACCTTACAGTGAAATGCTTACATACAAGCCCTTAACCAACAATGCAGTTAAGAATATGTGTACTAAAGTAACACAAGATAATTACATAACAATAACGAGGCTATACAGGGTACCGGCAATGTGCGGGGGTACAGGCTAGCCGAGGCAATTTGTAAAGTGACTATGCATAGATAATAAACAGCGAGTAGCAGCATTGTAAAAACAAGGGGGGGAGGGGGCTCAATGTAAATAGTCTGGGTGGCTATTTACATTGATTAATTGTTCAGCAGTCTTATGGCTTGGTGGTAGAAGCTATTAAGGAGCCTTTTGGTCCTAGACTTGGCGCTCTGGTACTGCTTGCCATGCGGTAGTAGAGAGCACAGTCTATGACTTGGGTGATTGGAGTCTTTGACACTTTTTTGAGCCTTCCTCTGACACCGCCTATTATATAGATCCTGGATGTCAGGAAGCTTGGCCCCAGTGATGTACTGGGCCGTACGCACTACCCTCTATAGTGCCATACGGTCAGAGGCCGAGCAGTTGCCATACCAGGCGGTGATGCAGGATGCTCTCTACGGTGCAGCTGTAGAATTTTTGAGGACCTGGGGACCCATGCCAAATCTTATCTATTTTATGTATTGCTGTTTTATAGCCCTGTTTAACTGCATTGCCTGTAGCGCTCTCTTGGTCTGGGATGTATCATCTGAACCGCGTCATATAAACAAACTGTATCCCATTAATGTAGCCATTTCATTATTCTAAGCCTCACAAACTGCATTAGATTTATATGTGGGATTACAGTGTTCGCGGCTGTAGGCTGTTTATCTTAAAAAATTTAATCAAATCGAAGTTTATTTGTACACAGATTAGTAGATGTTAAAGCAGGTGCAGTGAATTGCTTTTGTTTCTAGCTCCAGCAGTTCAGTACATGTCTAACAGTACAATAATAATAGACAAATAATAATAGACAAAAAAAAAAGTCAAGAATCTACAGATTAAAAAATATCACAACGTGCTATATCAGAAAGAGTAATGTCAGAATATAAATATGTGGTGTATATAGACAGTATGGACAATATACAAGTAGATACACACACACACACACACACACACACACTACACTCATATACACATAGATCTGTGCACACACTCATGTACACACAATGAGAGATTGAAAGAGAGAGAGTAAAACTCAATGTTTTTGTATTCCCTTTCTCTAGACCTTTCTAAACATAGAAACAATGGGTCTTCTACTCTAAAGTTACCAAAAACATGAAACAATGGGCAACACTGACCAGCTCAGCTTGTCCTTCACATGGGACTTCTGAAGAAGAGCTTATCCTGGGGCGTTCTCCTTCTCCACTGTATAAGAGGAAACATAACCACCAATCAACTCTTCCTTTACTTTCAAGTGGACCTAAACCTGGAGTCTTGACTATCCATTTTGTGAACTTAACTAAACCGTAACTAGATCCCACTCTAACACTATTTTCACCCGGAACCCAGACTAAATCAATTCCAAGTCTCTAGACTTTCTAAGTGGACCTAAACTTGGACTACCCATTACAAGACAACACGTTTTTATTCCTAACCAAACCAATCCCAAGTCTGTTGATGTCACATGGTCCTCTGGGTTGGTCCCTCTAGTGGTGACAGGGGAGTAGTGCAGGTCCAGCCAGGACCTCCAGGCCTCAGGAGAGACCCTCCCAGGATGGGAAGTCCAGGAGGGGTAGCCCTACTGAGCGGGTTCGGATCCTCTGCCACGGACTCTCTGGAGGTTGGGGGCTGGATGGTCTTGCCAGGGGGGAACAACTCCACCTACCTTGGACTCAACCAGAGTCTACCCTGGGGGGTCGGGGCTGGAGGAGTAGATGCTAACCTGTCGTTGGGGTCGTCACAGGCAGAGGCGGTGATTCGAGCACCGACCATGAAGGTTAGTGTGTTTTATTTATCTGTATTATTATTATTAATTTTTTATGGATTTAATTGATGTTGCTACAAAATGTGCTATATATAGAGCAACAATCACTACAATACCAGGTTAGCCATTTTGAGTGTACCCATGAGTTTACCAGTCATTTGCCAAGGTCAGAGGTTCAGATATTCTATGGCTGTTCTAGTCATTCTCTTTCTATGGTGCTATACAAATAAAGTTTGGTTGTATTTGAAGGAGAAGAACTGGCCGGCACTCCTCATCCTGGTCATCATCGTGCTGACGGTGTGTGGAAACATCCTGGTCATCCTAGCTGTCTCATTGGAGAAAAAGCTTCAGAATGCCACCAACTTCTTCCTGAGGTCTCTGGCTGTGGCCGACATTCTGGTGGGGATACTAGTGATGCCTATATCCCTCATCAACATACTCTATGGTGAGTAGAACTACACTGTGCATAACTCCCACTGGTCGTGGCTGGTGGGGATACTGGCCATACAATGTGGTATGTGTAAACGGTCTTGAGTTTGGCTCTGTGGTCTCAGTTTCTTAGACAGGGTGTGTATTTTTTGTGGTTAGTGCTCTGTGTGGTCTGTTTAAACTTTCTCTGTGTATCTAGAATTGTTGGTGCTATCTGGTCTGTGTAAACGGTCTCTGCATCTGTCTCTCTCTCTCTCTCTCTCTGTGTCTCTAGCTCTGTCTCTTTCTCTGTGAGACTGAGTGCATTGAGAACCGTTAGTGGTCTGTGTAAACTGAATCTCTGTCTTAGAGTACAATAGTGCATCTTAGTTAGCAGTGGAGGCTGGTGACTTGAACATTTTAGGAGGATGAGAGACCCACAGTATAGGTGCGGAACACACGGAGATGACAAAGCGTGTTTCAAAAATCTTCAAAGACTAAGTATTTTAACCGAAAGCATTTAATGAAGACATTTATAGTACAATATTATAGGGAATGGGAATGAGAGGGCTACTTACACAGTGTTGGGAAGGGATCACAACAGTGATTGAATGGGGGTATGAGGCATGATTTGAGGTGTTCAGAGGCTTGACTTCAGAGCAGGACAGGGGTTGAGGTGTTCAGAGGCTTCAGTGCAGGACAGGCTCATCGTGGATGGATGGTTTTGGGGAAGAGCTCAACTCTTCCACTGAAGGAAAGACAGTATTTGACTGGGAAGACAAAAAAATAACACCACAATACACTACATAGCTAGACAAAAGAGCTAAGAATGAGTTAGTCCAAGCAAGAAGTAAAATAATTTATGTGCAATAATGTGATTGTGTTTGTGTGTGTGTGATTTACTCTACATACAGTAATGAGAGAAAATTGATAGGGGTACTCATAGTGCTTGGAGAGGAAACAGTGGATGAGTGGGCACATGAGACATGGCTTCAGTGGAGTGGTTATCACCTCTAAATCAGGGAATAGGAAGGGACTTACAGTAGCTGTAATAAAACATGAACTCACATCTATCATGTTGATTGATTATATCCAGTTAAAAGTATAGGCAGCCGAGTCAGCCCAAGTTTGAATATAAACCACATTTGATCACATTCTCTCCTGACACAAAAATTTACTATAAATACATAACTTTACCAATTTGTTTACCCTGACCAGATGGACAGGGCACATAGGCTGTATGCAATTGCTATTATTAGTAGCCTACAGTTGATCAGACTGAAAAATTGTCTTGTTTTCATCCCATACAGCATTTCCGATCTCTAACGTTTGGGTGTAGGCTAGGCCGCTGCGACATTCAAGTAATCAGTTTTTGCTTGTCTGTCCGAACTGATTATGTGTTATCTCCTTTGCTAAATTAATACTGACCGAAAGTGGAAAGCATACTTGAGCACGCTTGAGAAAATGTAGGTGCGTCAACCTCTCTCTTTAATCTAACTTTTAACCTGTTAGGGCTAGGGGGCAGTATTGACACGGCTGGATAAA
The DNA here is from genome assembly GCF_965601325.2 of Salmo salar. Classification (NCBI taxonomy): domain Eukaryota; kingdom Metazoa; phylum Chordata; class Actinopteri; order Salmoniformes; family Salmonidae; genus Salmo; species Salmo salar. The sequence continues at coordinate 33,120,741 of NC_138297.1, read as the reverse complement.
AAACATACCCGATTTAATCTGGTTACCACTCCTACCCAGTAACTAGAATATGCATATACTTATTACATATGGATAGAAAACACGCTAAAGTTTCTAAAACTGTTTGAATGGTGTCTGTGAGTATAACAGAACTCAAATGGCAGGTCAAAACCTGAGAGATTCCTTTACAGGAAGTGGCCTGTCTGACCATTTCTTGAACTTCTTTTCCATCTCTATCTTTTACTAAGGATCTCTGCTCTAACGTGACACTTCCTACGTCGTCCATAGGCGCTCAGAGCCCGGGAAAAAACAGAATGTCGTCATCCCAGCCCCAGGCTGAAACACATTATCGCCTTTCTCAAGTGGCCGATCAAGGGACTCTGGGCTTAGGCGCGTGACCCGACCGCCACGCCTTTGTGATTTTTTTCCTCTGTTTGCCGAAAAGGAGATTCCCTGTCGGAATATTATCGCTTTTCTACGAGAAAAATGGCGTAAAAATTTATTTTAAACAGCGGTTGACATGCTTCGAAGTACGGTAATGGAATATTTAGAATTTTTTTGTCACGAATTGCGCCATGCGCACGACCCTTCTTTACCATTTCGGATAGTGTCTGGAACGCACAAACAAAACGCCGCTATTCGGATATAACGATGGATTATTTTGGACCAAACCAACATTTGTTATTGAAGTAGCAGTCCTGGGAGTGCGTTCTGACGAAGACAACAAAAGGTAATCAAACTTTTATAATAGTAAATATGATTATGGTGAGTGCTAAACTTGCCGGGTGTCTAAATAGCTAGCCCGTGATGCCTGGGCTATGTACTTAGAATATTGCAAAATGTGCTTTCACCAAAAAGCTATTTTAAAATCGGACATATCGAGTGCATAGAGGAGGTCTGTATCTATAATTCTTAAAATAATTGTTATGCTTTTTGTGAACGTTTATCGTGAGTAATTTAGTAAAATGTTAGCGAATTCCCCGGAAGTTTGCGGGGGGTAGCTGTCTGAACGTCACATGCTAATGTAAAAAGCTGGTTTTTGATATAAATATGAACTTGATTGAACAAAACATGCATGTATTGTATAACATAATGTCCTAGGGTTGTCATCTGATGAAGATCATCAAAGGTGAGTGCTGCATTTAGCTGTCTTCTGGGTTTTGGTGACATTATATGCTAGCTTGAAAAATGGGTGTCTGATTATTTCTGGCTTGTTACTCTGCTGACATAATCTAATGTTTTGCTTTCGTTGTAAAGCCTTTTTGAAATCGGACATTGTGGTTAGATTAACGAGAGTCTTGTCTTTAAATAGCTGTAAAATAGTCATATGTTTGAGAAATTGAAGTAATAGGATTTTTAAGGTTTTGAAAATCGCGCCACAGGCTTCAAGTGGCTGTTGCGTAGGTGGGACGAATTCGTCCCGCCTAGCCCATAGAGGTTAAAGACAAGACTCTCGTTAATTTAACCACACTGTCCGATTTCAAAAAGGCTTTACAACGAAAGCAAAACATTAGATTATGTCAGCAGAGTACCCAGCCAGAAATAATCAGACACCCATTTTTCAAGCTAGCATATAATGTCACAAAAACACAGAAGACAGCTAAATGCAGCACTAACCTTTGATGATCTTCATCAGATGACACACCTAGGACATTATGTTATACAATACATGCATGTTTTGTTCAATCAAGTTCATATTTATATCAAAAACAAGCTTTTTACATTAGCATGTGACGTTCAGAACTAGCATACCCCCCGCAAACCTCCGGTGAATTTACTAAATTACTCATGATAAACGTTCACAAAAAACATAATTATTTTAAGAATTATAGATACAGAACTCCTTTGTGCAATCGAGGTGTCCGATTTTAAAATAGCTTTTCGGTGAAAGCACATTTTGCAATATTCTGAGTAGATAGCCCAGCCATCACGGCTAGCCATTTAGACACCCACCAAGTTTAGCCCTGACCAAACTCCGATTTACTATTACAAAAGTTTGATTACCTTTGATGTTCTTCGTCAGAATGCACTCCCAGGACTGCTACTTCAATAACAAATGTTGGTTTGGTCCAAAATAATCCATCGTTATATCCAAATAGCGGCATTTTGTTCGTGCGTTCAAGACACTATCCGAAGTGTAAATAAGGGTCACGAGCATGGCGCAATTCGTGACAAAAAAATTCTAAATATTCCATTACCGTACTTCGAAGCATGTCAACCGCTGTTTAAAATCCCTTTTTATGCAATTTTTCTCGTAAAAAAGCAATAATATTCCGACAGGGAATCTGCGTTTATGTAAACAGAGGAAAAAAAACAAAGCATGGGGTCGACGCGGGCACGCGCCTGAGTCTCACAGTACTGTAACCAGCCACTACCCAAACGCGTTACTTTTTTTCAGTCAGAGCCTGCAAAGCCACGATTCAGCTTTTTGCCGCCTTCTGAGAGCCCATGGGAGCCGTAGGAAGTGTCAGGTAACAGCAGAGATCCTTTGTAATGGATAGAGATAATCAAGAAGGGGAAGAAATTGTCAGACAGGCCACTTCCTGCATGGAATCTTCTCAGGTTTTGGCCTGCCATATGACTTCTGTTATACTCACAGACACCATTCAAACAGTTTTAGAAACTTTGGAGTGTTTTCTATCCAAAGCTAATAATTATATGCATATTCTACTTTCTGGGCAGGAGTAATAATCAGATTAAATCGGGTACGTTTTTTATCCAGCCGTGTCAATACTGCCCCCTAGCCCTAACAGGTTAACCTCAATACATCTAGACGTTCTGCTAGCGGAACACCTGCTCCAATAGCCAATGATGGGCGTGGCGCGAATTACAAATTCCTCAAAAATACAAAAACTTCAATTTTTCAAACATATGACTATTTTACACCATTTTAAAGACAAGACTCTCCTTTATCTAACCACACTGTCCGATTTCAAAAAGGCTTTACAACGAAAGCAAAACATTAGATTATGTCAGCAGAGTACCCAGCTAGAAATAATCAGACACCCATTTTTCAAGCTACCATATAATGTCACATAAATCCAAACCACAGCTAAATGCAGCACTAACCTTTGATCTTCATCAGATGACACCCCTAGGACATTATGTTATACAATACATGCATGTTTTGTTCAATCAAGTTCATATTTATATCAAAAAACAGCTTTTTACATTAGCATGTGACGTTCAGAACTAGCATACCCCCCGCAAACTTCCGGTGAATTTACTAAATTACTCACGATAAACGTTCACAAAAAACATAACAATTATTTTAAGAATTATAGATACAGAACTCCTCTATGCAATCGTTATGTCAGATTTTAAAATAGCTTTTCGGCGAAAGCCCATTTTGCAATATTCTCAGTAGATAGCCCGGCATCACAGGGCTAGCTATTTAGACACCCAGCAAGTTTAGCACTCACCAAAGTCAGATTTACTATAAGAAAAATGTTATTACCTTTGCTGTTCTTCGTCAGAATGCACTCCCAGGACTTCTACTTCAATAACAAATGTTGGTTTGGTACCAAATAATCCATTGTTATATCCAAATAGCGGCGTTTTGTTTGTGCGTTCAAGACACTATCCGAATGGTAAAGAAGGGTGACGAGCACGACGCATTTCGTGACAAAAAAATTCTAAATATTCCATTACCGTACTTCGAAGCATGTCAACCGCTGTTTAAAATCAATTTTTATGCCATTTTTCTCGTAAAAAAAGCGATAATATTCCGACCGGGAATCTGCGTTTAGGTAAAAAGACAAAAGAAAATAAAGCATGGGGTCGACTCGTGCACGCGCCTAAGCCCATTGTCCTCTGATCGGCCACTTACCAAAGGCGATAATGTGTTTCAGCCAGAGGCTGCCTCGATATCATTCAGCTTTTTCCCGGGCTCTGAGAGCCTATGGGAGCCGTAGGAAGTGTCACGTTATATCAAAGATCCTCAGTCTTCAATAAAAAGAGCCAAGATGAAACACAACTTGTCAGACAGGCCACTTCCTGCATGGAATCTTCTCAGGTTTTGGCCTGCCATATGAGTTCTGTTATACTCACAGACACCATTCAAACAGTTTCAGAAACTTTAGGGTGTTTTCTATCCAAAGACAATAATTATATGCATATTCTAGTTACTGGGCAGGAGTAGTAACCAGATTAAATCGGGTACGTTTTTTATCCGGCCATGTCAATACTGCCCCCTAGCCCTAACAGGTTAAAGAGAGGACAAATCAGTGTTAGATCTTCTGATGACGACTGATGTTCCATGCTAAATCTTTCATCTAAGGTTGTATGAGAGTATGGTTAACATGTGAGTGTGCATAATGTAAACAGAACTTAAGAGATAATGCGAGATTAAAAGGAAGGAACATTTAGTGTATTTCAGACTGAAAAACCCATTAAAGCCATCATTGAGACCGCCTCTGGAAAAGCATAATGTAAACCCAACACTGTTGCCTTAATGTAAACTCAAACTTGTGCTAAGAGAGGAGAGGTCCTACAATTGGAAAAGGCATACATGGTTATACAGTATTTTTATTTTTATTTTATTTATTTCACCTTTATTTAACCAGGTAGGCAAGTTGAGAACAAGTTCTCATTTACAATTGCGACCTGGCCAAGATAAAGCAAAGCAGTTCGACAACATACAAAAACACAGAGTTACACATGGAGTAAAACAACATACAATCAATGATACAGTAGACAAAAATAAGACTATATACAATGTGAGCAAATGATGTGAGATAAGGGAGGTAAAGGCAAAAAAGGCCATGGTGGCAAAGTAAATAAAGTATAGCAAGTAAAACACTGGAATGGTAGATTTATAATTTGAAGAAAGTTCAAAGTTAAAATATAAATAATATGGTGCAAAGGAGCAAAATAATAAATAAAATAAATAAATACAAGGGGAAGCGTTAGTAGTTTGGGCTAAATTATAGATGGGCTATGTACAGGTGCAGTGATCTGGGAGCTGCTCTGATAGCTGGTGCTTAAAGCTAGTGAGGGAGATGAGTGTTTCCAGTTTCAGAGAATTTTGTAGTTCGTTCCAGTCACTGGCAGCAGAGAACTGGAAGGAGAGACGACCAAAGGAGGAGTTGGCTTTAGGGGTGACCAGAGAGATATACCTGCTGGAGCGCGTGCTACAGGTGGGTGCTGCTATGGTGACCAGTGAGCGGAGATAAGGGGGGACTTTACCTAGCAGGGTCTTGTAGATGACCTGGAGCCAATGTGTTTGGCGACGATTATGAAGCGAAGGCCAGCCAACGAGAGCGAACAGGTCGCAGTGGTGGGTAGTATATGGGGCTTTGGTGACAAAACGGATGGCACTGTGATAGACTGCATCCAGCTTGTTGAGTAGGGTATTGGAGGCTATTTTGTAAATGACATCGCCGAAGTCGAGGATTGGTAGGATGGTCAGTTTTATGAGGGTATGTTTGGCAGCATGAGTGAAGGATGCTTTGTTGCGAAATAGGAAGCCAATTCTAGATTTAAATTTGGATTGGAGATGATTGATGTGAGTCTGGAAGGAGAGTTTACAGTCTAACCAGACACCTAGGTATTTGTAGTTGTCCACAAATTCTAAGTCAGAACCGTCCAGAGAAGTGATGCTGGACAGGCGGGCAGGTGCAGGCAGCGATCGGTTGAAGAGCATGCATTTAGTTTTACTTGTATTTAGGAGCAGTTGGAGACCACGGAAGGAGAGTTGTATGGCATTGAAGCTCGTCTGGAGGGTTGTTAACACAGTGTCCAAAGAAGGGCCAGAAGTATACAGAATGGTGTCGTCTGCATAGAGGTGGATCAGAGATTCACCAGCAGCAAGAGCGACATCATTGATGTATACAGAGAAAAGAGTTGGCCCAAGAATTTAACCCTGTGGTACCCCCATAGAGACTGCCAGAGGTCCGGACAGCAGGCCCTCCGATTTGACACACTGAACTCTATCAGAGAAGTAGTTGGTGAACCAGGCGACGCAATCGTTTGAGAAACCAAGGCTACTGAGTCTGCCGATGAGGATGTAACATACATATAACATAAGACATTGTACAGAAATAAGAGCAGACAGTAGACTGCTACAGAGCGGCGCAGCTCAGCATAGCCGGAATTCATAGCAAAATCGGCAGTGTATCAAATACTTGTTCTCCCCACTGTATACACAGTATACTGTGTATACATGTATACACATTATATATATATACATATATACACACACACAGTGGGGGGGGGGGGAAAGTATTTGATCCCCTGCTGATTTTGTACGTTTGCCCACTGATAAAGAAAGGATCAGTCTATAATTTTAATGGTAGGTTTATTTGAACAGTGAGAGACAGAATAACAACAAAAATATCCAGAAAAACGCATGTCAAAAATGTTATAAATTCATTTGCATTTTAATGAGGGAAATGAGTAAGTCTAACCCCCCCCCCCCTTAAAAGATTTAGATGCACTATTGTAAAGTGGTTGTTCCACTGGATATTATAAGGTGAATGCACCAATTTGTAAGTCGCTCTGGATAAGAGCGTCTGCTAAATGTCTTAAATGTAAATGTAAGTATTTGACCCCCTCTCAATCAGAAAGATTTCTGGCACCCAGGTGTCTTTTATACAGGTAACGAGCTGAGATTAGGAGCACACTCTTAAAGGGAGTGCTCCTAACCGCAGCTTGTTACCTGTAAAGAAGACACATGTCCACAGAAGCAATCAATCAATCAGATTCCAAACTCTCCACCATGTCCAAGACCAAAGAGCTCTCCAAGGATGTCAGGGACAAGATTGTAGACCTACACAAGGCTGGAATGGGCTACAAGACCATCGCCAAGCAGCTTGGTGAGAAGGTGACAACATTTGGTGCAATTTTTCGCAAATGGAAGAAACACAAAAGAACTGTCAATTTCCCTCGGCCTGGGGCTCCATGCAAGATCTCACCTCGTGCGGTTGCAATGATCATGAGAACGGTGAGGAATCAGCCCAGAACTACACGGGAGGATCTTGTCAATGATCTCAAGGCAGCTGGGACCATTGTCACCAAGAAAAGAATTGGTAACACACTACGCCGTGAAGGGCTGAAATCCTGCAGCGCCCGCAAGGTCCCCCTGCTCAAGAATACATATACATGCCCGTCTGAAGTTTGCCAATGAACATCTGAATGATTCAGAGGACAACTGGTGAAAGTGTTGTGGTTAGATGAGACCAAAATGGAGCTCTTTGGCATCAACTCAACTCAACCGTGTTTGGAGGAGGAGGAATGCTGCCTATGACCCCAAGAACACCATCTCCACCGTCAAACATGGAGGTGGAAACATTATGCTTTGGGGGTGTTTTTCTGCTAAGGGGACAGGACAATGTGCTGTCAAATCTTGGTTGAGAACCTCCTTCCCTCAGCCAGGGCATTGAAAATGGGTCGTGGATGGGTATTCCAGCATGACAATGACCCAAAACACACGGCCAAGGCAACAAAGGAGTAGCTCAACAAGAAGCACATTAAGGTCCTGGAGTGTCCTAGCCAGTCTCCAGACCTTAATCCCATAGAAAATCTGTGGAGGGAGAAGAAGGTTCGAGTTGCCAAACGTCAGCCTCGAAACCTTAATGACTTGGAGAAGATCTGCAAAGAGGAGTGGGACAAAATCCCTCCTGAGATGTGTGCAAACCTGGTGGCCAACTACAAGAAACGTCTGATCTCTGTGATTGCGAACAAGGGTTTTGCCACCAAGTACTAAGTCATGTTTTGCAGAGGGGAAAATACTTATTTCCCTCATTAAAATGGAAATCATTTTATAACATTTTTGACATGCGTTTTTCAGGATTTTTTGGTTGTTATTCTGTCTCTCACTGTTCATATAAACCTACCATTAAAATTATAGACTGATCATTTCTTTGTAAGTGGGCAAACGTACAAAATCATCAGGGGATCAAATACTTTTTTCCCCCCACTGTATACACACTCCAGACTCCGACATTGCTCATCCGAATATTTCTATATTTCTTAATTACATTCTTTAACTTTAGATTGGTGTGTATTGTTGTGTACTGTTAGATATTACTGCACTGTTGTAGCTACGAACACAAGCATTTTGCTACACTCACAATAACATCTGCTAAATAGTATGTGTAAGCAACCAATAACATTTGATTTGATTAAGGTCCAAGGTGATAACCTTAACTTTAAATCTGAGGAATAAAGGTTAACTTAAAATGAGGCTATACGTCTGTGAATATATTTTTTATTTATTTGTATTTGTATAAAAATAAAAAAATCTACCCATTTTCTCCCCAATTTCATGGTATCCAACTAGTAACTACAATCTTGTCTCATCGCTGCAACTCCCGTACGGACTCGGGAGAGGTGAAGGTCGAGAGCCGTGCGTCCTCCGAAACACAACCCAGCCAAACAGCACTGCTTCTTGACACAATGCCTGCTTAACCCGGAAGCCAGCTGCACCAATGTGTCAGAGGAAATACCGTGCACCTGGCGACTGTGTCAGCGTGCACTGCGCCCGGCCCGCCACAGGAGTCGCTAGAGCGCGATGGGACAAGAACATCCCCAGTGCCTTAGACCACTGCGCCACTCAGGAGGCCCACTTCTGTGAATATATACTTAGTAATAGAAAGACCCAGTAATGTTTAGCCGACGACAAATGCCATCCGAGTAGAAAAAGATATCGGGCTGCTCGACTGCTGGACAGCACATGAAGCGGCCCATAGAATTTGGGCCAAGCACGATGATGGTAGATATGAGTCACGCTCAGATAAAATGATTAGCAGAGATGCTTTGCAAACACACAATGTACAAGTATACATTGTAACGCACATTAACTTACCTTAACTTATGTTACAGCGAGAATGAAAGATGACAGAACTCATTCATAGATAACTGTAAGAATGCATGTTTTATCACTTAACGGGCAATCTGGGATGAACCAAGAGCAGTAATCCCACCACTACTAAACTACTACCTGGGGAGAAACCGCAGAAAGTGACCACTTAATGTAAAAGATAGCTAGTAAAACAGTAAAACCTGATAACCCATTTACTCCCCAAAAGGGAAATGCACCAGCCAATACATGCATCACAATAAATACACAGTAAAACAACACAAGGACACTAAAAGCAGCAGTCCTGTGAAATGCTTTCGTCACCTTGTAGAGTCCATGCCCTAATGAATTGAGGCTGTTCTGAGGGCAAAAGAGGGGGGTGCAACTCAATATTAGGAAGGTGTTCCTAATGTTTGGTATACTCATTCTCTGTGTGTCATGTGGTGTGTGTGTGTTGGTGGGGGTGCTGTGTGTGTGTGCATGCAGGTGGCATGGGCACAGACTTGGGCATATTATTTGTCACTCTAGGCCTAATCAGTTGGGCTATTGAATAGTAACCCTGCTTTTTGTTCATTATCATACAATCCCAATTATTCTTACCACCCCTGGTGTGTGTGTGTGTGTGTGGCTCCCAGTTCTGCATAAAACATCAATTATGTTAACAATATGACCCTCTGATTTGAAATATATTGGTTTAACATGCTGTACTTTTTAATTCTGCACAGGCTAATTAGCATGTTATTATGTATTTAATTTGCATAAAATAGTATACAACTTGTTTCAAATTTTTACAAACTCTGTTTTACATAAAACATGAAGATGTGTTAATAACATCACCTTACCTTAAATTATGGGTTACTATGTATTCAGTACTGCCTCACTTGCATATTAAGTGCATACTTTGCAAAATATTGCATATTCATTTCATACTACTTTAATTTGAATAATCTCTGTGTTCCACATCAGCCCTGAAAATGTCATAACTACAGTGCCTTCGGAAAGTATTCAGACCCCTTTTTCCACATTGTTAGGTTACAGCCTTATTCTAAAATTGATTAAATCGTTTTTTTCCCTCATCAATCTACACACAATAACCTATAATGACAGAGCAAAAACAGGTTCAGAATTTGGGGCTAATTAATATAAAGTATTCAGACCCTTTACTCAGTACATGGTTGAAGCACCTTTGGCAGCGATTACAGCCTTGAGTCTTCTTGGGTATACAAGCTTGGCACACCTGTATTTGGGGAGTTTCTCATTCTTCTCTGCAGATCCTCTCAAGCTCTCTCAGGTTGGATTGGGAGTGTCGCTGCATAGCTATTTTCAGGTCTCTGCAGAGATGTTCAATCGGCTCTGGCTAGGCCACTCAAGGACATTCAGAGACTTGTCCCGAAGCCACTCCTACGTTGTCTTGGATGTGAGCTTAGGGTCATGGTCCTTTTGAAAGGTGAACCTTTGTGCCAGTCTGAGGTCCTGAGCGCTCTGGAGCAGGTTTTCATCAAGGATCTCTCTGTACTTTGCTCTGTTCATCTTTGCCTCGATCCTGACTAGTCTCCCAGTCCCTGCTGCTTTAAAACATCCCCACAGCATGATGCTGCCACCACCATGCTTCACCGTGCCAGGTTTCCTCCAGAAGTGACGCTTGGCATTCCAGCCAACGAGTTCAATCTTGGTTTCATCAAAACCAGAGAATCTTGTTTCTCATGTTCTGAGAGTCTATGTGCCTTTTGGCAAACTCCAAGTGGGCTGTCATGTGCCTTTTACTGAGGAGTGCCTTCCATCTGGTCACTTTACCATAAAGGCCTGAATTGTGGAGTGCTACAGAGATGGTTGTCCTTCTGGAAGGTTCTCCCATCTCCACAGAGGAACTCTAGAGCTCTGTCAGAGTGACCATCGGGTTCTTGGTCACCTCCCTGACCAAGGCTCTTCTCTCCGATTGCTCAGTTTAGCTGGGCGGGCCAGCTCTAGGAAGAGTCTTGTTGGTTCCAAACTTCTTCCATTTAAGAATGATGGAGTCCACTGTGTTCTTGGGGACCTTCAATGCTGCAGAAATGTTTTCGTACCATTCCCCAGATCTGTACCTCAAAGCAATCCTGTCTCGGAGCTCTAAGGACAATTCCTTCGATCTAATGGCTTGGTTTTTGCTCTGACATGCACTGTCAACTGTTGGTCCTTATATAGACAGGTGTATTTATTTCCAAATCATGTCCAATCAATTGAATTTACCACAGGTGGACTCCAATCAAGTTGTAGAAATATCTCAAGTATGATCAATGGAAACAGGATGTACCTGAGCTCAATTTCGAGTCTCATAGCAAAGTGTCTGAATACTTATGTAAATAAGGAATTTCTGTTTTTTATTTTTAATACATTTCTAAAAACCTGTTTTCGTTTTGTCATTATCGGGTATTGTGTTTAGATTGCTGAGTAATTCGTTTTTGTTTTAATCCATTTCAGAATAAGGCCGTAAAGTAAAAAAAATGTGGAAAAAGTCAAAGGGTCTGAATATTTTCCGAAGGCACTGTATCTAACCTGACTTTCTCTCCCCCCCTCTCCTCTTCCAGACTATGCGTGGCCCCTGCCCAGTGCATTGTGTCCTATCTGGATCTACCTGGATGTCCTTTTCTCTACAGCCAGTATAATGCACTTGTGTGCTATATCTCTGGATCGATACGTGGCCATAAGAAATCCTATAGAGCACAGCCGTTTCAACTCCAGAACTAAAGCTATGATGAAGATAGCAGCTGTATGGACCATATCTATAGGTAGGTAAGGGGATATATGGGTGCATGCGTCACACCCACACACACGCACACACACGCACAGAGTACTCCTTTAGGAAATGTTGATGAATAGAGGCAGAAGGAGACTTTGTTATTTCCTCTTTTTCTGCCTACTCATCTAGACCTCCTGGCTGTTTAGCTCTTTATCCCTCCATCTCTCTCTCCCTCCCTCTCTCGTTGTAAAGCATGGTGGTATTCCAAAACTGTGTGAGACTGACACAGACATGATTCTCTCTCCTTCTCTCTCTATGAGGATGGATAGATAAGTAAAGTCAATGGGTCTGGTAGACAGCCAGATGACAGGGTGAAAGGTCAGGTTGTGTGTGTGCCTCAGTGTCTCTGTTTGTGTGCGTGCGTGTATGTGTGTTAAACAGATGACATGGTCCAAGGTAGTCCAATCGCGAAATTCGAAGTATGATGGATGAACGTCTATTTTTGATGCTATAATTCCGCGTGGTTACAGGGTTAATTCCGCGTGGTTACAGGCTTAAAACCGAAACAACTCAAAGGTTAACAGTTCAGGCATTAATTCCGAGTGGTTAAGGTTAGAGCTATGGTTTGGGCAAGGCTTAAAACAAAATAAATAAAAACAACACGCTGCTTCCATCATCCATCAAGTATTCTCACGGCTTAACAGGGAATTGTGAACTGTGGTTGGCAGCGATTACAGTCTTGAGTCTTCTTCGATATGATGCTACAAGCTTGGCGCACCTGTATTTGGGAAGGTTCTCCCATTTTTCTCTGCAGATCCTCTCAAGCTCTGTCAGGCTGCACAGCTATTTTCAGGTCTCTCCAGAGAAGTTCAATCGGGTTCCAAGTCCGGGTTCTGGCTGGGCTACTCAAGGACATTCAGAGACTTGTTCCGAAGCCACTCCTACGTTGTCTTGGCTGTGTGCTTAGGGACATTGTCCTGTTGGAAGGTGAACCTTCGCCCCAGTCTGAGGTCCTGAGTGCACTGGAGCAGGTTTTCATCAAGGATCTCTCTGTACTTTGCTCTGTTCATATTTCCCTTGATCCTGACTAGTTTCCCAGACCCGCTGCGGAAAAACATCCCCACAGCATGATGCTGCCACCACCTTGCTTCACAGTAGGGATGATGCCAGGTTTCTTCCAGACGTGTCGCTTGGCATTCAGGTCAAAGAGTTTAATCTTGGTTTCATCAGACCTGAGAATCTTGTTTCTCATGGTCTGAGAGTCCTTTAGGTGCCTTTTGGCTAATTCCAAGCAGGCTGTCATGCGCCTTATGTTGAGGAGTGGCTTCCGTCTGGCCACTCTACCATAATGCCCTGATTGGTGATTGGAGTGCTGCAGAGATGGTTGTCCTTCTGGAAGGTTCTCCCATGTCCACTGAGGAGCTTATGAGCTCTGTCAGAGTGACCGTCAGGTTCTTGGTCACCTCCCTGACCAAGGCCCGATTGCTCAGTTTGGCAGGACGGCCAGCTCTAGGAAGAGTCTTGGTGGTTCCAAACTTATTCCATTGAAGAATGAGGTCACTGTGTTCTTGGGGACCGTCAATGCTGCAGAACATTTTTGGTACACTTTCCCAGATCTGTGCCTCAACCCAATCCTGTCTTGGAGCTCTACACACAATTCCTTCAACCTCATGGCTTGGTTTTTGTAACGGAACAAAATGCGGAAAAAGTCAAGGGGTCTGAGTACTTTCCAAATTCATGCAATTTCTTGACTGTGTCAAGCTCATTAATAATCACAGAAATTAAAGCTAAAATGCACATATTGACGGACCTCATTGAAGACTGAATACAGCCCCTGGGGGAAAAATAAGTTTGACACACCTGGATTAGAGGGATGCGTGGAATTACTATTTTATCTGTCTTTGTCTATCTGTTAGTCTGTCTCTCACTTCTCTCGCTCAACCCTCTGTATTCTTCTTTCATCCTTCTCTCTACATTTAATTAAAGCTTATTAGGTCTGCACAACAAAAACAGTCTTGATCCCACTCCTCTCTTTATTTCCTTCTCTCATCCCTATTTTCTCTCTCTTTCTATTTTTTCATCCATACCTTTCCTAGTCATCGGCCTCCACAACAAGGACAATTTCTTCATGTCTCTCCTCGCCACATCTTTCTATTTATCTCTCTCCTTCTCTAAGGAGTGTCCATGCCTATAACAGTAATCAGCATCCACAACAAGGACAACGTCTTCATCTGTCTCTCCTTTTCTTTCTCTTATCCCTATCTTCTTTCTCTCCCCTCCCTACTTTTCTCCTATCTCATCCCTCTCTTTCTTTCTCTCCCTCTATCTTAGGAGTGTCCAAGCCTATCCCGGTCATCAGCCTTTACAAGGACAATGTCTTTAACTGTCTCTCTCTAATCTCTCTCTCTTCTTCTCTAATCACTCTCTCTTTCTCTCTCTCCTTCTACTAGGAGTGTCAATGCCTATCCCGGTCATAGGCCTCCATAACAAGGACAAGGTGTTTGTTGACGGAAGTTGTGTCCTCAACGAGGAGCACTTCATGCTGATTGGCTCGTTCGTGGCCTTCTTCATCCCATTGGTCATCATGGTGGTGTCCTACTACCTAACCGTACAGGTCTGTCAGAGAATGTTTTAATTGGATAGCCATTTGATGTTCTGTCTTTTGATTGGCTAGCCATGTATTTGTCCCGCCTCTGATTGAATCTCATTGGTCTGTCAGAGAGGAAATATAACACAGGCCCAACATTGTTGGCTACAACCACTAAGATGGCGTTGGCATGTTTTGATTTGCTCCCTTTTTGATAGGAATGGAAATGTGTCTTTGGCTTAAAAGACATGTGGCTCATACACATAGCAAACACAGACATAAGACATAAGAACAGTAGGACAAAATTAGACCGCTGTAATATCACATCCTGTCTGTCTTTCTCCAGGTCCTCCAGCGCCAGGCAACCGTCTTCCTCTACGAGGTGAAGACTCCCTCCCATCAGCCACTACACCCGCCGCCCACTCCCTCAAACCACCGATCCCCGGCCCCAAACTTCCAAGTCCCACCCATAAACATTGAGGCTCCTCCTCCTAGCAGACAAGGGAGTCTGAGCTGCCAGAAAGGGGCAGAGTATGTCCGGCAGACCAGCCTCCTAAACATCTCCCCCTCAGAGTACATTAGCATAATTCCAAGTTCCGAGGTGGCATCCCAGCTGAGCTCGCCGACGGGGCATGATCCACGGGACAGTATCGGGAGACGGGGGATGATGCAGGCCATCAAGAACGAGAGGCGGGCCTCCAAGGTGAGGACCAACTTTACACAACTATGATCTTCTTTTCTATTTTCGTCTCCTTCGCTTCTCGTCTCTTCCATTTCATTATTTTCCATTCTGTTCTATTGCATTCCATAACTGTTTATACTCCACACTAATCTTGTTCTATGTTGTCTATTCTACTCTGTTCTATGTTCTAGGTTCTAAGGATTGTGTTCTCTAATCTGTTCTATATTCTCTGTCCTATTCTCTAGGTGCTGGGGATTGTGTTCTTCCTCTTCCTGATCATGTGGTGTCCTTTCTTCATTACCAATGTCACATACGTCCTCTGCCAGGGTTCATGCAATGAGCCGCTATTAGCCGAGCTCCTCAACGTCTTTGTATGGGTGGGATATATATCCTCCGGAGTTAACCCTTTAGTGTATACCTTGTTTAATAAGACATATAGAAGGGCATTTTCCAGCTATATACGTTGTCAGTATAACACAGGGCCAAACGCCGGAGTTAGTAGTAAGTCGCTTGCAATTACGACGATGCCGTGTACGTCACATGCCATCGTGCCCATATTTGGACATAATGGTGGGAATGGGAAGATGGGAAGTATGGACCAGAATAGTAACTGTCGGAATGGTGGTGGAGGGGGCCGGGTAGATGGGAATGGGATGATCAGAGGGATGGAACCTGACGACTCCACAGATGGCAGGATGGGGATGGAGATGGAATGTCCCGGGATAATGTCGGAATTAAAACCCCGAATGTCGGAGCTGAAGCTTTCCGTCGACAGCTTCTGCCACGCCCAGGTGGAGCGCACCAGCAGCGTTTGATTGGTTAATTGAATTACGCCAGCGCTGCGTCACATTGGGTGACGATGGATGGACAGAATGGACATATTTTGTGATGCGTGCAAGAGAGGGGGACAATACTGGGTTTGTCTTATAGAGAGACAGTGGACACATCCACAGAGCACAGGGCCAAGGAGGAACCATAGAGATACAAAAAAACGCATCTCTTATCTGTACAATGGGAAGCCCTCAGTGACACTGTCCATGTTAAAGGTGGCATTGTGGCGCAAGAGCCTTCTATCCAACTCTATGGGAAGGACTCATCTTGACCTGGATGTAATAGAAAAGTACTGCTTCAATCTAGAAACCCACAGAAGAAGAAGCCATGAACAAGGCTGAACAGAGACTCAAGACTTAAAATATACCCAAACTCAACTGTATTATGGATTTTAGTAACAGTTCAGCACCATGTTATAACTGGTTAGGACACTACATAAGAACAGGTCTGAATCGAGCTCTGCAGGCGTGTATAAAAAGGCCAATAATAGTTAATAGGTAGACTAGTAATGTTGAATGGAGAGAGGAATATAACTGAACACAATATAGCCCCAGTGATAGTGTCACAGCTCCACCTTGTGGTGCATGAAATAAATCATTTTAAAGAGGGTCGGTGAATGAAGGGATTGGAAACGCTGTGTACAGTGGATCTCTCTCACACATCATAATGTATTACCTCACTCAGATTCACACAGCATTCTTTGAGAAGATCCGAAAACAGTCAATTTAAGGATGAACAGCAATGCAGGTCCCGAAGGGCTGCAGTGTGTGCATGCCTTTGTCTCACACAGCCAACCTAACTTCACAAGACGATAATCCCCCTTCTGTCATCTTTACAACCATAGCTATGACCATAACTCAACCATAACCATAGTCTATAACCCTATCATAGAACAAACCAAATGTACAGTATGTTAGTAATCCTTCAGGCCTATACAGTATATCCCACTCTGACCTACAACCCATATTATTCCTACAACCCATAATCAAACGCTGCAACAACCACAACCAAAACACCAGAGCACCTGAATGAATATATATATGACAACCTCTGACCCCTCTACACAGGTCAAAGTTCAAAGGTCAAAAACATATCAACTCACTCACTATGTCAAGTTCTCTCTTACATAAGGAAGATCGAACAGAAGGCCTAAGCGATCCCTAGTAATTTTGGAGCTTTTATCAGACAAAATGATAACGTTGAAAAGACGTTGAAAATAAGAATTTTGGGTTGCTACAGGCCCATTGACGTGTCTGACAAAAACATTAAACTAAAAGAATGAAAAGTACTGCAGAGAGGACAGGCGCCTGATCCGAAATCAGTTTGCGTTTCGATTGAGGAGCGAAGTCAAGAGGTATCCTAAACAATTTATTTTAAGCTGTATATGTTAGCCATAACTGTGTGTGTGTAGAATATAGCTGTTTCTGGTGCAGGGCATTAGTGCTTCTTGCTAGCACTGAGCTTCCCCTTCTCAGCGTTAGCAAGCCACGCTAATGCTGGGTTTATGACATCTCTTAACTATGAGCATACAACTGGGAAAAATCCAGTTGAACCCCCCTCCCACTCGTAATTACTAGTGGGATACTCATCTATCATCCCTGTGCCCACAACATCTCCCACATGCTGAGCTCTGTTGTCACCTACTAAGGAAATTACCTTGATAACAGCATTTGTAGCAGTTAAATGCAAATAGAAAACATAATGTATTCTATATATATGGTTTTTGAATACTGTAATTTGTTTACGAGCATGATAGCTGTACTTTTAGTTTATGGTTGACGCAGCTTGTTTACCATTCGCCAATCGGCATTCTCAATGAGTTCAAAGCATGAAAATGCACACAACTTGTTGCTCCCAGTTTACAGTACAAGTTTCCCACTTGTCATAAATGCAGCATAATGCCCTGGTCCATAGCTAAATATATTTTGTGTTATTATTCCATTCCATTACAATCAATCAATCACCGGTTTTCATACCATTTACTTGTGAATGTTTGTCAATGACACTTCTCATGTTTTGACAATTTCAATCATCCACAAGACAGTGTTGTTTTTTTCTGTGTGATGCTGCTATTTATTTATTATTAAAATGTAATTCTAATCTGTGCACAAAGTCTCCCTTCTGCTTGATGGATGGGTGGATGGATGGAGCCTACCGTTACGCTTTCCTGATGTCAGCATCAAGGACAGCAACAGACAGATTTCAGATAAATCTAAGCATAAACAACTGTTTGTGGCTATGAACATTAGTTAAAGGATAGTTATAGACCATGTGCATGCTATTATAAAATTGTTTGTAGTGTCATTGAGTGAAGTCTCCCTTTTGAATTATTGTTTGTTTGATTGACGCCAGACTAAACTTGTTAGTGCCTTTGAAAGTTAGTTACACTATGTTTATTTTATAAGGGTCCCACAATATAGGCAGTGTGTGTTCTCATATAGGAGAAAATTGTTCATGCAATGATTCATTATCGACGTGACAATGGGCTAGGAACAGAGGAGGCCTCTGCACTTCGCTGGAAGAGCCCGAAGAGAGCAGCATTGTTCCAATTCCAATCCTTCACAGTCCAGCCCTATGTTCCAAATATGAGGCATTAGCGCCACTGTGTGGCGATGTAAAGGAACAACGACCTATAGCAGCATACTAAAGCAAGGGCAGGCATTTATGGGCGGGACTTAGGGGGCCTGGCCCGCCCTAATTCCTCCTTGCCCCTTCAAATAAAATATTGAAATATTGATTTACTTGACATAGAAGCGCCCTGACAGAAAGAAGCGTGTGAAACCCTATTTCTCAGTATGTTTAGACCATGTATCTGATACTATCTGAAAAAATAGAGTATGGATTGTCATACAAATTGCTCATGTCTAAATAAAATCATTCAAAATACTTCACCAGAGAGAATGCCTTAGCCACAGAGGATCATTAGCTTCTTTAAAAAAAATAGCTGTAAATTGTTTCAAATCACAAGCCCACAATTTGGGCAGTGCATGTGGCAATAAGCCTAGTGATTATTGAGTTGCATCTGTCAGTGAAAAGCATCTAAAATATGTGTGAAGATAATACGTTTTAAGTATAATTTAACATGTTGAGACAAGAAGAAGGGGAAGGAGTGTGGCTAATAGGGTTCAATATTTTCCCAGTATTTTAGAAACCTTCCATCCCCAGAATAAATCACTTTTCTCCCAGGTAACCCTGTATTTCCCACCAAAATCAGATTGTCATTCTAAAGCATATAAAGCATATAAATATGTCTGGATTTGATTAGAGCTTTGATCAGTGTGAAAAATCAAGCCTGATGCTACATGAGCCTGATGAGCCCTACATTAAAGACATTTTATGATCCCAAACCCCAAAAATCCCAAATGATGGTGTTGTTATCCAATAGGCCTACATAGCCTATGATATACAGTGCCTTCAGAATTTATTCAGACCCCTTGACTTTTTCCTCATTTTGTTACATTACAGCCTTATTCTAAAATGGATTACATTTTTTTTTTATCCTCAGTAATCTACCCCATAATGACACAGCGAAAATAGGTTTTTAGAAATATTTGCAAATTTATAAAAATAATTAAAACAGAAATACCTTTACATAAGTATTCAGACCTTTTGCTATGAGACTCAAAATTGAGCTTAGGTGCATCCTGTTTCCATTGATCACCCTTGAGATGTATCTACAACTTGATTGGAGTCCACCTGTGGTAAATTCAATTGATTGGACATGATTTGGAAAGGCACACACCTGTCTATATAAGTTCCCACAGTTGATAGTGCATGTCAGAGCAAAAACAAAGCCATGAGGTCGAAGGAATTGTGTAGAACTCCGAGACAGAATTGTGTCGAGGCACAGATCTGGGGAAGGGTACCAAAAAATGTCTGCAGCATTGGGCAGACCTATTTTGACTTCCGGTTTGGAGCGAGCAGTCGCACTACGCTTCGCGCCACAGGTAATATTACACTTCACTACATTACAACGGCTTGATTTGTTTGATCTGAGCAATTCTTCTTAGCTAGCTACATAGCCGTCTTTGTATCAAAGATAATTGTGTAGTTTAGAGTAAATATCGAGGCTAGCTATCTTCGTCCTCCTAACGTAGTCCTCCTAACGTAGTCAACACTGCTAGCTGCTAGCTAGCTAGCTAGTCATCACTGCTAGCTTGCCAACTTCTACCGACTAGCAGCACTGTAGAAACGATTACATTACAACGTAACGACTTGATTAGTGTGGTGTTAGTGTTAGTTAGCCAGCTACATAGTTGTCTTTGCTGTCTCTGTATCTAAGATAATTGTGTAGTTTGAGTAATTATCGAGGTGAGCTAGCCAGCCGCGACGCGGCGCCAGACTTAGTCAACACACCTAGTCATCATTAACCCACTGCTAGCTAGCCAACCGTTACCGACTAGCAGCGCTGTAGATACTAATACTTTACAACGGAACGATTTGACTAGTGCAGTGTTAGCTAGCTAGCTACTTAGTTGTCTTTGTCATTGCTTGATAATTGTGTAGTTTAGTAATTACCGAGTTCAGCTAGCCAGCCATCGAGGTTAGCTAGCCAGCTATTTCCGTCCCCCGCGACAACATTTTTCCTAACCCAGCCAACTATTACCGACGAGCAGCATTGTAGAAACTAAATACATTACAAGGAACGTCTTGATTAGTGTTATGTTAGCTAGCTAGCTACAAAGTTGCTTTGTTTCATGACAAGGTGTAGTACTGAAACTATCGAGGTTACCTTGACAGCTACACATTCAAAGTCAACAACGCAGCCACTGCTAGCTAGCCTACTCCACCAGCCAGCAGTACTGTATCATTTTTTGTCATTTTTAGTCAATAAGATTTTTGCAACGTAAGCTTAACTTTCTGAACATTCGAGACGTGTAGTCCACTTGTCATTCCAATCTCCTTTGCATTAGCGTAGCCTCTTCTGTAGCTTGTCTACTATGTGTCTGTCTATCCCTGTTCTCTCCCCTCTGCACAGGCCACACAAACGCTCCACACCGCGTGGCCGCTGCCACTCTAACCTGGTGGTCCCAGCGCGCACGACCCACGTGGAGTTCCAGGTCTCCGGCAGCCTCTGGAACTGCCGGTCTGCGGCCAACAAGGCTGAGTTCATCTCAGCCTATGCTACCCTCCAGTCCCTAGACTTCCTGGCGCTGACGGAAACATGGATTACCACAGAAAACACTGCTACTCCTACTGCTCTCTCCTCGTCTGCCTACGTGTTCTCGCATACCCCTAGAGCATCGAGCCAGCGGGGTGGTGGCACTGGAATCCTCATCTCTCCCAAGTGGACATTCTCTCTTTCTCCCCTGACCCATCTGTCTATCTCCTCATTTGAATTCCATGCTGTCACAGTTACCAGCCCTTTCAAGCTTAACATCCTTATCATTTATCGCCCTCCAGGTTCCCTTGGAGAGTTCATCAATGAGCTTGACGCCTTGATAAGTTCCTTTCCTGAGGATGGCTCACCTCTCACAGTTCTGGGTGACTTTAACCTCCCCTCGTCTACCTTTGACTCATTCCTCTCTGCCTCCTTCTTTCCACTCCTCTCCTCTTTTGACCTCACCCTCTCACCTTCCCCCCCTACTCACAAGGCAGGCAATACGCTTGACCTCATCTTTACTAGATGCTGTTCTTCCACTAATCTCATTGCAACTCCCCTCCAAGTCTCCGACCACTACCTTGTATCCTTTTCCCTCTCGCTCTCATCCAACACTTCTCACTCTGCCCCTACTCGGATGGTATTGCGCCGTCCCAACCTTCGCTCTCTCTCTCCCGCTACTCTCTCCTCTTCCATCCTATCATCTCTTCCCTCTGCTCAAACCTTCTCCAACCTATCTCCTGATTCTGCCTCCTCAACCCTCCTCTCCTCCCTCTCTGCATCCTTTGATTTCCTCTGTCCCCTATCCTCCAGGCCGGCTCGGTCCTCCCCTCCTGCTCCGTGGCTCGACGACTCACTGCGAGCTCACAGAACAGGGCTCCGGGCAGCCGAGCGGAAATGGAGGAAAACTCGCCTCCCTGCGGACCTGGCATCCTTTCACTCCCTCCTCTCTACATTTTCCTCTTCTGTCTCTGCTGCTAAAGCCACTTTCTACCACTCTAAACTCCAAGCATCTGCCTCTAACCCTAGGAAGCTCTTTGCTACCTTCTCCTCCCTCCTGAATCCTCCTCCCCCTCCCCCCCCCCCCCCTCCTCCCTCTCTGCGGATGACTTCGTCAACCATTTTGAAAAGAAGGTTGACGACATCCGATCCTCGTTTGCTAAGTCAAACGACACCGCTGGTCCTGCTCACACTGCCCTACCCTGTGCTTTGACCTATTTCTCCCCTCTCTCTCTCCAGATGAAATCTCGCGTCTTGTGACGGCCGGCCGCCCAACAACCTGCCCACTTGACCCTATCCCCTCCTCTCTTCTCCAGACCATTTCCGGAGACCTTCTCCCCTACCTCACCTCGCTCATCAACTCATCCTTGACCGCTGGCTACGTCCCTTCCGTCTTCAAGAGAGCGAGAGTTGCACCCCTTCTGAAAAAACCTACACTCGATCCCTCCGATGTCAACAACTACAGACCAGTATCCCTTCTTTCCTTTCTCTCAAACTCTTGAACGTGCCGTCCTTGGCCAGCTCTCTTGCTATCTCTCTCAGAATGACCTTCTTGATCCTAATCAGTCAGGTTTCAAGACTGGGCATTCAACTGAGACTGCTCTTCTCTGTGTCACGGAGGCTCTCCGCACTGCTAAAGCTAACTCTCTCTCCTCTGCTCTCATCCTTCTAGACCTATCTGCTGCCTTTGATACTGTGAACCATCAGATCCTCCTCTCCACCCTCTCCGAGCTGGGCATCTCCGGCGCGGCCCACGCTTGGTTTGCGTCCTACCTGACAGGTCGCTCCTACCAGGTGGCGTGGCGAGAATCTGTCTCCGCACCACGTGCTCTCACCACTGGTGTCCCCCAGGGCTCTGTTCTAGGCCCTCTCCTATTCTCGCTATACACCAAGTCACTTGGCTCTGTCATATCCTCACATGGTCTCTCATATCATTGCTATGCAGATGACACACAATTAATCTTCTCTTTTCCCCCTTCTGACAACCAGGTGGCGAATCGCATCTCTGCATGTCTGGCAGACATATCAGTGTGGATGACGGATCACCACCTCAAGCTGAACCTCGGCAAGACGGACCTGCTCTTCCTCCCGGGGAAGGACTGCCCGTTCCATGATCTCGCCATCACGGTTGACAACTCCCTTGTGTCCTCCTCCCAGAGTGCTAAGAGCCTCGGCGTGACCCTGGACAACACCCTGTCGTTCTCCACTAACATCAAGGCGGTGACCCGATCCTGTAGGTTCATGCTCTACAACATTCGCAGAGTACGACCCTGCCTCACACAGGAAGCGGCGCAGGTCCTAATCCAGGCACTTGTCATCTCCCGTCTGGATTACTGCAACTCGTTGTTGGCTGGGCTCCCTGCCTGTGCCATTAAACCCCTACAACTCATCCAGAACGCCGCAGCCCGTCTGGTGTTCAACCTTCCCAAGTTCTCTCACGTCACCCCGCTCCTCCGCTCTCTCCACTGGCTTCCAGTCGAAGCTCGCATCCGCTACAAGACCATGGTGCTTGCCTATGGAGCTGTGAGGGGAACGGCACCTCCGTACCTTCAGGCTCTGATCAGGCCCTACACCCAAACAAGGGCACTGCGTTCATCCACCTCTGGCCTGCTCGCCTCCCTACCTCTGAGGAAGCACAGTTCCCGCTCAGCCCAGTCAAAACTGTTCGCTGCTCTGGCACCCCAATGGTGGAACAAGCTCCCTCACGACGCCAGGACAGCGGAGTCAATCACCACCTTCCGGAGTCACCTGAAACCCCACCTCTTTAAGGAATACCTGGGATAGGATAAAGTAATTCTTCTAACCCCCCCTTAAAGATTTAGATGCACTATTGTAAAGTGGTTGTTCCACTGGATATTAAAGGTGAATGCACCAATTTGTAAGTCGCTCTGGATAAGAGCGTCTGCTAAATGACTTAAATGTAAATGTAATGTAAATGCATTGAAGATCCCCAAGACCACAGTGGCCTCCATCACTTTTAAATGGAAGAAGTTTGGAACCACCAAGACTCTTCCTAGAGCTGGCTGCCCGGCCAAACTGAGCAATCGGGGGAGGAGGACCTTGGTCAGGGAGGTGACCAAGAACCCGATGGTCACTCTGGCAGAGCTCCAGAGTTCCTCTGGAGATGGTAGAACCTTCCAACAAGGACAACCATCTCTGCAGCACTCCACCAATCAGGCCGTTATGATAGAGTGGCCAGACGGAAGCCACTCCTCAGTAAAAGGCACATTATAGTCCGTTTGGAGTTTGCCAAAAGGCACCTAAAGACTCTCAGACCATGAGAAACAAGATTCTTTGGTCTGATGAAACTAAGATTGAACTCTTTGGCCTGAATGCCAAGCATCACGTCTGGAGGAAACCTGGCACCATCCCTACGGTGAAGCATGGTGGTGGCAGCATCATGCTGTGGGGATGTTTTTCAGCAGCAGGAAGACTAGTCAGGATCGAGGCAAAGATGAACGTTGCAAAGTACAGAGAGAACCTTAATGAAAATCTGCTCCAGAGCGCTCAGGACCTCCGACTGGGGTGAAAGTTCACCTTCCAACAGGACAACCACCCTAAGCACACAGCCAAGACAACGCAGGAGTGGGCTCAGGACAAGTCTCTGAATGTCCTTGAATGGCCCAGCCAGAGCCCGGACTTAAACCCGATCTAACATCTCTGGACAGATCTGAAAATAGCTGTGCAGCAACTTTCCCCATCCAACCTGACAGTGCTTGAGAGGATCTGCAGAGAAGAATGGGAGAAACTCCCCAAATACAGGTGTGCCAAACTTGTAGTGTCATACCCAAGAAGAATCAAGGCTGTTATCGCTGCCAAATGTGCTTCAACAAAGTACTGAGTAAAGGGTCTGAGTAAAATGTGAAAAAAGTCAAGGTGTCAGAATACTTTAAATCTTGAACAGGAGTAGGCCTATCAATTTTGGACGCAATTTGAATGGAATTGATTTAGAGAAAGACTATGAGAGAGCCCTCATGTGCAGGCTGATTTAAAGCAATGATATTCGAGTGATGTTTGCAGAGTTCACAACCTGCTACACTTGTGAGAAACAAGTTTTGTTATATTTCATAACCATAATTTATGAAATGTGTCAATTCTTTCATGCTCTTTTGTTTGGAGTGCTCCCTGTGAGCAATGAGCATGTGTCTGGTTTCTCTATCCTGATAATGTTGAGGGTGCACGAACACCGGAGCACGCATAGAAGTAGGCCTACCTACCTGGCCTGCTGCATGCAAATGTAGCAAAGTGCCTATTTGGGGATGTCTGATTTCTGATTGTGTTAGCTCACCACATCCATCACTAATAAGCTGAGCTTTTCAGTCATTTTTTCTTCACCTCACACAGTAAGTCAACAAAGTATTTTTTTAAACATCCATTGCAAATTCTAATAGTTCCTCACAATATTTGAAAAAATCTTTCCAACACTCTCCCAGCCTCGATAATCACCAAGCCTCGGTGTGAAAGAGCAAAATATAATGATCTAATTGTTCCATATGTCCTGTGGAGACGTTGTGAAATACCTGACAATTTTTCCCTTGCACAAAAACAGCTGTCTGTCCAGAGCTCACTGGCCTGGAAACTTAGGGCCTGGAATAGGCTAGTTGACACAATGTTGCAAGTTAGCTAGCAACAACTTCAGGTCGGACCCAGTTGATTGATTTGATACAGTATTGCACTTCGTTAGTGATAGCTCAATTCATGACAGATACTGTAGAAAGGGAGGCAGACCAGCAGAGTAGAGATACGAATGCCATTGAAAGAACCTACATTTTCATCAGGATATTTTCTAGGCCTTCTGTTTTTATTTGCCTGTTTAGGCCTATGCATTTTACTTAATTGACAATGGCCTACTATAGGCCTACTATAGGCCTACTGCTGCATTGGCCTATAGGCTATCACTGAATTCCATGCACTCATTTATTTAGCCACTAATGGATCCCAGTGCATCAATGTGTCCATATGGCAGAGGCTGGTGCTCTTGCATTAGCTGAATTTTTACTTTTAGATTTTATCATTTTTATTCAGATTTTCATGATTAACTATGACAATGATTTTGAGAACCGAAAACACTATTTAAATGAAACTGATATTGTGCAAGCAGATCGGTAGAAATGGTAGGATAAAATGCTTCTCCAATCTTGAAACTCACACACTGCCTATGGTCTTTACTATAACACCCATTAATTAGTGTACTCATGTACGAGGTTTTGCCCCCCTATGGAAATCAAATGCCCATCCAACTGATTCGTTCTGAACGGACCCTGTCTGAAGTTTATAGGCTTAGGACCTATAGGCTGCTTACGAACTATAGGCTGCTGTCTGCTACGCAATGGTATAGCATCCAATAAAATGGTATTGCATCCTGTAGCACAAACTAAAAAAAGTTCTGGGACACTGTAAAGTACATGGAGAATAAGAGCACCTCCTCCCAGCTGCCCACTGCACTGGGGCTAGTAAACACTGTCACCACCGATAAATCCACTATAATTGAGAATTTCAATAAGCATTTTTCTACAGCTGGCCATGCTTTCCACCTGGCTACCCCTACCCCGGTCAACAGCCCTGCGCTCCCCACAGCAACTCGCCAAAACCTCCCCCACTTCTCCTTCACCCAAATCCAAATAGCTGATGTTCTGAAAGAGCTGCAAAATCTGGATCCTTACAAATCAGCCGGACCCTCTTTCTAAAATGATCTGCCGAAATTGTTGCAACCCCTATTACTAGCCTGTTCAACCTCTCTTTCGTATCGTCTGAGATTCCCGTAGATTGGAAAGCTGCCGCGGTCATCCCCCTCTTCAAAGGGGGAGACACTCTAGACCAAATCTGCTACAGACCTATATCTATTCTACCCTGCCTTTCTAAGGTCTTAGAAAGCCAAGTTAACAAACAGATCACCGAACATTTCGAATCCCACCATACCTTCTCCGCTATGCAATCTGGTTTCCGAGCTGGTCATGGGTGCACCTCAGCCACGCTCAAGGTCCTAAACGATATCATAACTGCCATCGATAAGAGACATTACTGTGCAGCCGTATTCATCGACCTGGCTAAGTCTTTCGAATCTGTCAACCACAACATTTTTATTGGCAGACTCAACAGCCTTGGTTTCTCAAATGATTGCCTCGCCTGGTTCACCAACTACTTCGCCGATAGAGTTCAGTGTGTCAAATCGGAGGACCTGTTGGACGGTTCTGACTTAGAATATGTGGACAACTACAAATACCTAGGTGTCTGGTTAGACTGTCAACTCTCCTTCCAGACTCACATTAAACATCTCCAATTCAAAATGAAATCTAGAATCGGCTTCCTATTTCGCAACAAAGCATCCTTAACTCATGCTGCCAAACATACCCTCGTAAAACTGACCATCCTACCGATCCTCGACTTCGGCGATGTCATTTACAAAATAGCCTCCAACACTCTACTCAACAAATTGGATGCAGTCTATCACAGTGCCATCCGTTTTGTCACCAAAGCCCCATATACTACCCACCACTGCGACCTGTACGCTCTCGTTGGCTGGCCCTCGCTTCATACTCGTTGCCAAACCCACTGGCTCCAGGTCATCTACAAGTCTTTGCTAGGTAAAGCCCTGCCTTATCTCAGCTCACTGGTCACCATAGCAGCACCCACCCGTAGCACACGCTCCAGCAGGTATATCTCACTGGTCACCCCCAAAGCCAATTCTTCCTTTGGCCACCTCTCCTTCCAGTTCTCTGCTGCCAATGACTGGAACAAACTGCAAAAATCACTAAAGCTGGAGACTCTTACCTCCCTCACTAGCTTTAAGCACCAGCTATCAGAGCAACTCACAGATCACTGCACCTGTACATAGCTCATCCGAAATAGCCCATCCAATCTACCTCATCCCCATGCTGTATTTATTTATCTGCTACTTTGCTCCCCAGTATCTCTACTTGCACATTCATCTTCTGCACATTCTACCATTCCAGTGTTTAATTGCTATATTGTAATTACTTCGCCACCATGGCCTATTTATTGCCTTACCTCTCTTATCCTACCTAATTTGCAAATGCTGTATATATATTTTTTTCTACTGTATTATTGATTGTATGTTTGTTTATTCCACGTGTAACTCTGTCTTGTTGTATGTGTCGAACTGCTTTGCTTTATCTTGGCCAGGTCGCAGTTGCAAATGAGAACTTGTTCTCAACTAGCCTACCAGGTTAAATAAAGGTGAAAAAAAATATAGCGGCGTGGTAGGCAACCCTGGTCGTGGAGTGCCGCAAGCGCTTCATGTTTTTTTATTTAACCGACCTGGAAGACCAGGTGTGTTAAATTTAGGCAATCGAAGAACTGGTCAATTAGCGCAGTTGGTCAGGTGTGGTGCCTAGTTTGAACAAAATCCTGCAGTACTCCAGGAACAGGGTTGCCTTCCCCTGCTATAGTTTGAGCATTCGGCTTTCTTTACATTCCTCGTAAATAGGCCAAAAGAGTAAGGGAGTAACACAAACATATTTATTGCACCTCGCGGTACAGTAAAACGTAACCGCGAGAGAAGCAGGGAGCGCTTGCTCATCTCTGTTAACTCGCTCGAGGCTATTAACATGGGGTCGGTCGGTCAGTCAAGTCTCCGCTCATCTTGGTTTTCAGTGACACGCATGCGCACTAACAGGTCTCTGGAATCGGATGCAGCTCGCAGTACAGGCTGAGTCGACGCTGCCTTGGTAACGCCACACATGCGGAGCACGAGCTGGGGACCCAGATTCTCCTGATTTCAGAGGCTTCTTCCTACACTCTTCTCCTCCATCCATTCTTCCCTGTTTCTCCCATCAGCAGTCAACTAGGCGGCTGTGCCACAACTGTTATGGACCCGTGGAAATGCAGACAGGGCTGAAAAAGACGGAGTGACAAATAAAAAAGAAGAAAAGAACTTGAAGCGGCGCACAAGCAGGTAGGCTAAAACCTGGTGATTTAAAATCCGCTTTGCTTGTCGTAGCAGACGGTGTAGCAGTGGTCTAACGGTAAATTAGCAACAATAAGGAAATAGCACGTTTGTCGACATGCATTCGTAAGCATGGGTGTGTCGTTCAGATTGCCTGCCTTGCAACAGTAGCGCTGCAAGTATTTATCCGTGAGAAAATGTTAACATTTGTGGCCGATTCATCATGCAATGAATTAAAAAAAGCAGATCAGAATCCGAAACCGAGTATCATTTGATTGGCAGACATGTTCTGTTTCCCTATTGAATTGATTGTTATTTTACCGTTACAGTTCACGGAACTGTTCAGATTCTTTCTTTCCGAGTTGATGTATTATTGTGCGTGGTAACAAATATTGACGTTATATAGGCCTATATCCTAAGATATAGACTTTTTAGTTTAGGCTACTACAGTACAGTGGATTTGACAGCCTGCCGTTCTGCCCCTTCTCCTGTCCAAAACAAGTGGCCATCGTTGAAGTCTAGAACAGACTAGACCTAGTATTCCCTGAATAAGTATTCAAGCACAGGTACTGGTTCGGGGAGTAGGTGCCAGTAGGGGCATAGGCTACACTACTAGTGTAGCCTATCACCAGCTTGGTTCAAGGGTTTAGTGTAACAGATTATTCTAGGGTAGAGCCTGACTCACTGTCAACAACCTTTACCAGACCGGCCACTGCTGTTATCTCATGCTGTCCAAATAAAGTTTCACAATGTGTCAAACATTCTGTTGTAGAATGTTGTTTTTGTGGGTACCTTGTTGTTTTATTAATGTTTTTATTGTTGTGTAGACTAACTAGTGCTTTGTAACATTTAACCACTGTTTTGCTGGTGGCTTCTCCTGAATACAGCTTGAATAACCTTTTCAAGAGGTTAGGGAGATAAAGCTTATTTAGTGTAAACGGACGCCTGATTTTTGTAATTATAGGTTCATGATAATGTTATTTGTGAGTGAAAGGGCTCGAAAACAGCTTGATATTATCTCATTAAATTGGTAGACATTTTGTAAAAGATGAATTGATCTGAATTGTTAGAGGATATCCTTCACAATGAGCACAAGCTGTTGAAAATACGCCTTTTTGTTTCAAAAGATGTTGAAAAGGCTTATGGTTACAGTATTAGCCATGTAACAGTTGAAGACACTTATTAAACAATTGACCCTTTGCTAAGCCCCGCACAAGAATTTTGGGAAACCAATCGCAGCGCTCAAAGGGATAGCAACTATCGTCTAGTCTGACACCTCAGCAGAGGTGGAACAACAAGTTAAAAAATGGTGTGGCAAAATTCATGTCTTTTAAAGGAAAAACTCCAGGCCCCAGATCTCATTACCTGGTCAGGTAAAACTCTTGGTCCTATTCGTAGGCTATGACAAGTTTATTATAGATAGCTTCCCTTTTCAGCTGTGCTATGACTAGGGTTTTTGTTGTGAATTGGAAACACTCTTCCAGAGAACCTACCATCCTTTTACTCCCTCCTCTCTACTTTATCTTCCTCTGTATTCCCTGCTAAAGCCACTTTCTATCACTCTAAATTTCAAGCTTCTGCCTCTAACCCTAGGAATCTCTCTTCCACCTTCTTAATCCTCCACCCCCCTCGTTGCCGACGACTTTGTCAAACAAGTTGACGACATCCACTCCTCATTCACTCAGCCTATTGAGTCCACTGGTCCCACTCACTCAGAACTACCCTACGCCTTGACATATATCTCCCCTCTCTCTCCAGATGAAATTCTGCAACTAGTGAGGTCCGGCAGCCCGACAACTTTCCCGCTCGACCCCATCCCCTCCTCCCTTCTCCAGACCATCTCTGGAGACCTCCCATTCCTCACTTCCCTCATCAACTCATCCCCTCTGACTTTAGAATTGCCAGAGTCGCTCCCCTCCTCAAGTAACCAACACACCCCTCTGATATCAAAAATGACAGACAGGTATCTCTTTGTTTTCTATAACCTGATGTCTCTGAACAACTCTCTCGCTATCTCTCTCAGAACAATCTTCTTGACCCTAACCAGTCAGGCTTCAAGACGGGTCACTCAACCTGGACGGCTCTTCTCTCTGTCATGGAGGCTCTCCACACTGCCAAAGCTGACTCTCTCTCTCTCTTCTGTTCTCATCCCCCATAGATCTATCCGTTGCCTTCGACACCATGAACCATCAAATCTTCCTCTGCTCCTTCTCAGGGCTGGGCGTCTCAGGCT
Organism: Salmo salar; assembly: GCF_965601325.2. Classification (NCBI taxonomy): domain Eukaryota; kingdom Metazoa; phylum Chordata; class Actinopteri; order Salmoniformes; family Salmonidae; genus Salmo; species Salmo salar. Next base: position 33,089,906 of record NC_138297.1, on the reverse strand, counting down.
CTGCACACTTTTTGATTGCATCCTACCTGGCAAGCCAGTCCTACCAGGTGTTGTGGAGAGGATCTGTGTCTGCACCACGTACTCTCACTACTGGTGTCCCCCAGATCTCGGTTCTAGTGAGGTCCTCTTCTCTGTATAAACCAAGTCACTCGGCTCTGTCATATCCTCACATGGTCTCTCCTATCATTGCTATGCGGATGACACTCAACTACTTTTCTCCTTCCCCCCCCCTTCTGACACCCAGGTGGCGACTCGCATCTCTGCGTGCCTGGCAGATATCTCAGCTTGGATGTCGGCCCACCACCTCAAGCTTGACCTCAACAAGACAGAGCTGTTCTTCCTCCCGGGGAAGGCCTGCCCTCTCCAAGACCTCTCCATCACGGTTGACAACTCCAGTGTCCCCCTCCCTGAGTGCAAGGAACCTTGGCATGACACTGGACAACACCCTGTCGTTCTCTGGAAACATCAAAGCAGTGTCTCGCTCACGCAGGAAGCGGCGCAGTTCCTAATCCAGGCACTTGTCATCTCCCATCTGGTCTACTGCAACTCACTGTTGGCTGGGCTCCCCGCTTGTGCCATCAAACCCCTGCAACTTATCAAGAACACTGTAGCCCGGTGTTCAACGTTCCCAAGGTCTTCAATGTCTCCGCGCTCCTCTGCACATTCTACTGGTTTCCAGTCGAAGCTTGCATCCACTACAAGACCATGGTACTTGCCTACGGAGCAGCAAGAGGAACTGCCCCTGTTTTTGCATACTTTACTGTAGTATTCACTATGTAGTGATTTTTGTGGACTACAGTGTAGTATTTACAGTTTACTATAGTACAAATAGTGTAGTAAAAAAAGAGTAGTGTATATATTATATAAATTACTGTAGTGATTTTGCAGAATGTAGCATACTGTAGTGTTTTTTTTTTTTTTTTTTTTTTTTTTTTTGTGTGTGTGTGTGTCGTCTGACAATAAAGTTGGGGGCTTTCTCCTTGAGGAAACCTACTAGAGAAATACAAAAATAGCACATTTTCCATAACCTGAAGCTAGGTGGGACTGGGTTATGAATGGAGAGTTCAGAGCAATTGCTTTTTTCTATAACTTGTATAGAACACAATATATGGTCTATACTTGGCATGTAGGTTTCTTACTTATGGGTGCCACAAACTGGGCTATGGAGGAGGGGAATGGGCAGGGTATATGCAAATTAAATACTGTAGCATTTACTATAAGTAACAGTGTTTTTGCGAACTGTAGAGTTTTTTTTTTTCTGACATGTATTTAGTACAGTGTTCTACAGTATACTATAACATTCTATACTGAGTACTACATATGATTGAGGGATACTTCAGTGTAGTATACTGTAATTTACTACAGAATTCTATAGTAAGTACTGTAGTATTATGTGGATCAGCTCAGGTACTGTACTCTGAAGTTCATAGTCAATGCATTTACAATGGGGGAAGTCGATGCATTTTCAGTAGGGGGTAGATGATAGCACAGGGTGCACATATGGTCAAGAGCCCCATGTTCTGGTGACTGGTTTTCCCAGCTACTGTAAGTTGAAAACAACTTAGTAGTGTTGGGTGTAGGGTTGCACATTTGGGGGAATATTCAGAGGTGGAAACTTTCATATGCAAATTAATAATAATACCATTTAAATGTAAGGTTTTTTGCATTGAATATATTTACCATATATGGAAACAGAAACCTTCTACCTTATCATAAGTAAACATAATTGCAAATTATTAAATCCTTCCAATAGAAATAAAAAAATATTAATTTAGTTACAAATTGAACTTTAATTAAATGAGTTGACTCTTCACATGGGATGATTTCACTGAACAATAAAAGAAAGGGAATATTGAATGAGCCCAGTGATCCATCGCATCTCCCCAAAAAGTTTTCAACATACATCTGTGAAATAATAGTCTAGAAACTAAAGCTTTGGTTGTCTTCCTCTCAGGCTTCCATGTCTTCTCTCTGGACCTCCTCAATGTCCACCTCTTTTTTTTATTATAATTTTTATTTAACCAGGAAGGCAAGTTGAGAACAAGTTCTCATTTACAACTGCGACCTGGCCAAGATAAAGCAAAGCAGTTCGACACATATAACAACATAGTTACACATGGAGTAAAACAAATATACAGTCAATAATACAGTAGAAAAATAAGTCTATATACAATGTGAGCAAATGAGGTGAGATAAGGGAGGTAAAGGCAATAAATAGGCCATGGTGGTGAAGTAAATACAATATAGCAATTAAAACACTGGAATGGTAGATTTGACAGTAGATGAGTGTGCAAAGTAGAAATACTGGGGTGCAAAGGAGCAAAATAAATACAGTAGTGGAAGGAGTAGTTGTTTGGGCTATTTATAGATGGGCTATGTACAGGTACAGTGATCTGTGAGCTGCTCTGACAGCTGGTACTTAAAGCTAGTGAGGGAGATAAGTGTTTCTAGTTTCAGAGATTTTTGTAGTTCGTTCCAGTCATTGGCAGCAGAGAACTGGAAGGAGAGGCGGCCAAAGGAGGAATTCGCTTTGGGGGTGACAAGTGAGATATACCTGCTGGAACGCGTGCTACGGGTGGGTGCAGCTATGGTGACCAGCGAGCAGAGATAAGGCGGGACTTTACCTAGCAGGGTCTTGTAGATGACCTGGAGCCAGTGGGTTTGGCGACGAATATGAAGCGAGGGACAGCCAACGAGAGTATACAGGTTGCAGTAGTGGGTAGTATATGGGGCTTTGGTGACAAAACGGATGGCACTGTGAAAGACTGCATCCAATTTGTTGAGTAGGGTGTTGGAGGCTATTTTGTAAATGACATCGCCAAAGTCGAGGATCGGTAATATGGTCAGTTTTACGAGGGTATGTTTGGCAGCATGAGTGAAGGATGCTTTGTTGCGAAATAGGAAGCCAATTCTAGATTTAACTTTGAATTGGAGATGTTTTATGTGTGTCTGGAAGGAGAGTTGACAGTCTAACCAGACACCTAGGTATTTGTAGTTGTCCACATATTCTAAGTCACAACCGTCCAGAGTAGTGATGCTGGACGGGCGGGCAGGTGCAGGCAGCGATCGGTTGAAGAGCATGCATTTAGTTTTACTTGTATTTAAGAGCAGTTGTAGGCCACGGAAGGAGAGTTGTATGGCATTGAAGCTCATCTGGGGGGTTGTTAACACAGTGTCCAAAGAAGGGCCAGAAGTATACAGAATGGTGTCGTCTGCGTAGAGGTGGATCAGAGACTCACCAGCAGCAAGAGCGACATCATTGATATACACAGAGAAGAGAGTCGGCCCAAGAATTGAACCCTGTGGCACCCCCATAGAGACAGACCAGAGGCCCGGACAACAGGCCCTCAGATTTGACACACTGAACTCTGTCGGAGAAGTAGTTGGTGAACCAGTCGAGGCAATCATTTGAGAAACCAAGGCTGTTGAGTATGCTGATGAGGATGTGGTGTTTGACAGAGCCGAAAGCCTTGGCCAGGTCGATCATTATGGCTGCACAGTACTGTTTCTTATCGATGGCAGTTAAGATATCGTTTAGGACCTTGAGCGTGGCTGAGGTGCACCCATGACCAGCTCTGAAACCAGATTGCATAGCGAAGATGGTACGGTGGGATTTGAAATGGTCGGTGATCTGTTTGTTAACTTGGCTTTCGAAGACCTTAGAAAGGCAGGGTAGGATACATATAGGTCTGTAGCAGTTTGGGTCAAGAGTGTCCTCCTCTTTGAAGAGGGGGATGACCGCAGCTGCTTTCCAATCTTTGGGAATCTTAGGCGACACGAAAGAGGTTGAACAGGCGAGTAATAGGGGTTGTAACAATTTCGGCAGATAATTTTAGAAAGAAAGGGTCCAGATTGTCTAGCCCGGCTGATTTGTGGGGGTCCAGATTTTGCAGCTCTTTCAGAACATCAGCTGACTGGATTTGGGAGAAGGAGAAATGGGGAAGGCTTGGGTGAGTTGCTGTGGGGGTGCAGTGCTGTTGACCGGGGTAGGGGTGGCCAGGTGGAAAGCATGGCCAGCTGTAGTAAAATGCTTATTGAAATTCTCAATTATAGTGGATTTATTGGTGGTTAGAGTTTTCTATCCTCAGTGCAGTGGGCAGCTGGTAGGAAGTACTCTTATTCTCCATGGACTTTACAATGTCCCAGAACTTTTGAGTTTGTTGCAGGAAGCAAATTTCTGCTTGAAAAAGCTAGCCTTGGCTTTTTTAACTGCCTGTGTATATTGGTTTCTAACTTCCCTAAAAAGTTGCATTTCACAGGGGCTGTTCGATGCTAATGCAGAACGCCACAGGATCTTTTTGTGTTGGTTAAGGGCAGTCAGGTCTGAAGAGAACCAAGGGCTATATCTGTTCCTGCTTCTAAATTTCTTGAATGGGGCATGCTTATTTAAGATGGTGAGGACGGCGTTTAAAAAAAAAAAAACAGGCATCCTCTACTGATGGGATGAGGTCGATATCCTTCCAGGATACCCGGGCCAGGTCGATTAGAAAGGCCTGCTCGCTGAAGTGTTTCAGGGAGCGTTTGATAGTGATGAGTGGAGGTCGTTTGACCGCTGACCCATTACGGATGCAGGCAATGAGGCAGTGATCGCTGAGATCTTGGTTGAAAACAGCAGAGGTGTATTTAGAGGGCAAGTTGGTTAGGATGATATCTATGAGGGTGCCCGTGTTTACGGCATTGGGGTTGTACCTGGTAGGTTCATTGATAATTTGTGTGAGATTGAGGGCATCAAATTTAGATTGTAGGATGGCCAGGGTGTTAAGTATGTCACGGTTTAGGTCACCTAGCAGCACGAGCTCTGAAGATAGATGGGGTGCAATCAGTTCACATATGGTATCCAGAGCACAGCTGGGGGCAGAGGGTGGTCTATAGCAGGCGGCAACGGTGAGAGACTTGTTTTTAGAGAGGTGGATTTTTAAAAGTAGAAGTTCAAATTGTTTGGGTGCAGACCTGGATAGTAGGACAGAACTCTGCAGGCTATCTCTGCAGTAGAATGCAACACCGCCCACTTTTGCTGTTCTATCTTGTCTGAAAATGTTGTAGTTCGGGATGGAGATTTCAGAGTTATTGGTGGTCTTCCTAAGCCAGGATTCAGACACGGCTAAGACATCCAGGTTGGCAGAGTGTGCTAAAGCAGTGAATAAAACAAACTTAGGGAGGAGGCTTCTAATGTTAACATGCATGAAACCAAGGATTTTACGATTACAGAAGTCATCAAAAGAGAGCGCCTGGGGAATAGGAGTGGAGCTAGGCACTGCAGGGCCTGGATTCACCTCTACATTGCCAGATGAACAGAGGAGGAGCAGGATAAGGGTACGGCTAAAAGCCATGAGAATTGGACGTCTAGGACGTCCGGAACATTGTAAAAGGAGCCGGTTTCTGGGGGTGATAAAATAGATTCAAGGTTTTACATTTACGTCATTTAGCAGACGCTCTTATCCAGAGCGACTTACAAATTGGTGCATTCACCTTATGATATCCAGTGCAACAACCACTTTACAATAGTACATATTTTTTGGGGGGGAGGGTTAGAAGGATTACTTAATCCTATCCCAGGTATTCCTTAAAGAGGTGGGGTTTCAGGTGTCTCCGGAAGGTGGTGATTGACTCAGCTGTCCTGGCATCGTGAGGGAGCTTGTTCCACCATTGGGGTGCCAGAGCAGCGAACAGTTTTGACTGGGCTGAGCGGGAACTGTGCTTCCGCAGAGGAAGGGAGGTGAGCAGGCCAGAGGTGGATGAATGCAGTGCCCTTCTTTGGGTGTAGGGACTGATCAGAGCCTGAAGGTACGGAGGTGCCGTTCCCCTCACAGCTCCATAGGCAAGCACCATGGTCTTGTAGCAGATGCGAGCTTCAACTGGAAGCCAGTGGAGTGTGTGGAGGAGCAGGGTGACGTGAGAGAACTTGGGAAGGTTGAACACCAGACGGGCTGCGGCGTTCTGGATGAGTTGTAGGGATTTAATGGCACAGGCAGGGAGCCCCGCCAACAGCGAGTTGCAGTAATCCAGACGGGAGATGACAAGTGCCTGGATTAGGACCTGCGCTGCTTCCTGTGTGAGGCAGGGTCGTACTCTGCGAATGTTGTGGAGCATGAACCTACAGGATCGGGTCACCGCCATGATGTTAACGGAGAACGACAGGGTGTTGTCCAGGGTCACGCCAAGGCTCTTAGCACTCTGGGAGGAGGACACAATGGAGTTGTCAACCGTGATGGCGAGATCATGGAACGGGCAGTCCTTCCCCGGGAGGAAGAGCAGCTCCGTCTTGCCGAGGTTCAGCTTGAGGTGGTGATCCGTCATCCACACTGATATGTCTGCCAGACATGCAGAGATGCGATTCGCCACCTGGTTATCAGAAGGGGTAAAGGAGAAGATTAATTGTGTGTCGTCTGCGTAGCAATGATAGGAGAGACCATGTGAGGATATGACAGAGCCAAGTGACTTGGTGTATAGCGAGAATAGGAGAGGGCTTAGAACTGAGCCCTGGGGGACACCTATGGTGAGAGCACGCGGTGCGGAGACGGATTCTCGCCACGCCACCTGGTAGGAGCGACCTGTCAGGTAGGACGCAATCCAAGAGTGAGCCGCGCCGGAGATGCCCAACTCATAGAGGGTGGAGAGGAGGATCTGATGGTTCACAGTATCAAAGGCAGAAGATAGGTCTAGAAGGATGAGAGCAGAGGAGAGAGAGTTAGCTTTAGCAGTGCGGAGAGCCTCTGTGACACAGAGAAGAGCAGTCTCAGTTGAATGACTAGTCTTGAAACCTGACTGATTTGGATCAAGAAGGTCATTCTGAGAGAGATAGCAAGAGAGCTGGCCAAGGACGGCACGCTCAAGAGTTTTGGAGAGAAAAGAAAGAAGGGATACTGGTCTGTAGTTGTTGACATCGGAGGGATCGAGTGTAGGTTTTTTGAGAAGGAGTGCAACTCTCGCTCTCTTGAAGACGGAAGGGACGTAACCAGTGGTCAAGGATGAGTTGATGAGCGAGGTGAGGTAAGGGAGAAGGTCTCCGGAAATGGTCTGGAGAAGAGGGGAGGGGATAGGGTCAAGCGGGCAGGTTGTTGGGCGGCCGGCCGTCACAAGTCGCAAGATTTCATCTGGAGAGAAGGGAGAAAGAGGTCAAAGCATAGGGTAGGGCAATGTGAGCAGGACCAGCGGTGTCGTTTGACTTAACAAATGAGGATCGGATGTCGTCAACCTTCTTTTCAAAATGGTTGACAAAGTCATCCGCAGGGGGGGAGGAGGATTCAGGAGGGAGTAGAAGGTGGCATAGAGCTTCCTAGGGTTAGAGGCAGATGCTTGGAATTTAGAGTGGTAGAAATTGGCTTTAGCAGCAGAAACAGAGGAAGAAAATGTGGAGAGGAGGGAGTGAAAATATGCCAGGTCCGCAGGGAGGCTAGTTTTCCTCCATTTCCGCTCTGTGAGCTCGCAATGAGTCGTCAAGCCACGGAGCAGGAGGGGAGGACAGAGCCGGCCGGGAGGATAGGGGATATAGAGAGTCAAAGGATGCACAAAGAGAGGAGAGGAGGGTTGAGGAGGCAGAATCAGGAGATTGGTTGGAGAAGGATTGAGCAGAGGGAAGAGATGATAGGATGGAAGAGGAGAGAGTAGCAGGAGAGAGAGAGCGAAGGTTGCGACGGCGCAATACCATCTGAGTAGGGCCAGAGTGAGTAGTGTTGGAGAAGAGCGAGAGGGAAAAGGATACAAGGTAGTGGTCGGAGACTTGGAGGGGAGTTGCAGTGAGATTAGTAGAAGAACAGCATCTAGTAAAGATGAGGTCAAGCATATTGCCTGCCTTGTGAGTAGGGGGGACGGTGAGAGGGTGAGGTCAAAAGAGGAAAGGAGTGGAAAGGAGGCAGAGAGAAATGAGTCAAAGGTAGACGTAGGGAGGTTAAAGTCACCCAGATGTGTGAGGGGTGAGCCATCCTCAGGAAAGGAACTTATCAAGGCATCAAGCTCATTGATGAACTCTCCAAGGGAACCTGGAGGGCGATAAATGATAAGGATGTTAAGCTTGAATGGGCTAGTGACTGTGACAGCATGGAATTCAAAGGAGGAGATAGACAGATGGGTCAGGGGAGAAAGAGAGAATGTCCACTTGGGAGAGATGAGGATTCCAGTGCCTCCACCCCACTGACCAGATGCTCTCGGGGTATGCGAGAACACATGGTCAGACAAGGAGAGAGCAGTAGGAGTAGCAGTGTTTTCTGTGGTAATCCATGTTTCCGTCAGCGCCAAGAAGTCGAGGGACTGGAGGGTAACATAGGCTGAGATGAACTCTGCCTTGTTGGCCGCAGACTGGCAGTTCCAGAGGCTGCCGGAGACCTGGAATTCCACGTGGGTCGTACGCGCTGGGACCACCAGGTTAGAGTGGCAGCGGCCATGTGGTGTGAAGCGTTTGTGTGGCCTGTGCAGAGAGGATAGAACAGGGATAGACAGACACATAGTGGAGAGGCTACGCTAATGCAAAGGAGATTGGAATGAAAATTAACTAAACAACTGGGGAAGCGAGAGAGCAGGGCCTCCCTCACTAACCATTCACTGAAACACTCAAATATAACTTTTCCAACATCCACTTTAGAAATTATAATTGATGTAAACTACAGTGGTTCAATGTTTCCAGGAATAGGCTCAAACTTAGTTTATTCAGCTAGATAACTTGGTACAGTGTTCTTCCGTGAAACCCACCCAGTGCACCGTGTCCTATGACGCCATAGCTAACTAGCATGCTAGCATCCAATAACACATGGTTAGCACCAATACTTGGTTACAACAAACTACCAGTGGATCATTCGTGTCCGTGTCTAGTTCCTTTCATAACACAGAAGTAATTAAACGTTGGCTAGCTAACACAAAGTCAGTCCTGCTAGCTACACAAGTGGACTACACAACTCGAAAGTTCAGAAAGTTAAGCTTACATTGCAAAAATCTTATTGACTAAAAATGATACAGTACTGCTAGCTGCTAGAGTTGGCTAGCTAGCAGTGGCTGCGTTTACCTTTATTTTTTTTATCTTTGATACATAGACAGCTATGTAGCTAGCTAACATTACACTAATCAAATCGTTCCGTTGTAATGTATTTAGTTTCTACAGGTATTGTCTACAGACAAAGGTATGGTAGGATGTGAATACAGTGGAGGTACACCTAGGCATTGAGTGATGATGAGAGTCTCTAGAAACATCATTGAAACCAGGTGGTCATCGCATGTGTGGGTGGTGGAACTGAAGGGTTGGATAAGGTATAATGAGCAGGGCTAGAGTCTCTACAGTGAAATAAGCCAATAAACACTAACCAGAACAGCAGTGGACAAGGCATATTGACAATAAGGAGAGGCATGCTTAGCCGAGGGATCATAAGGGTCCAGTGAGTAGTGAGGTTGGTTGGGATCACGGCGATTCAGACAGCTAGCCGAGCCATGGGTAGCAAGCTAGCAGAAGATGGAGGTCTGTTTTTAGCCATCTGTGCGTTTCCGTCGGTAGATTAGTGGGTTCCGTGTGGTAGAGGGGACCAATCCAATTGTCAAAATAGTTATAGTTATAGTGGCCCAAGAAGATTGTTTGATAGACCTGTTCAGATAGCAGCCGATATGATCAAGACAGCTAACGATTAGCGGGCCGCTGTTAGCAGATAGGCGTTCAGGTTACGTTGCGATGGAGGGGCCAGTTGAATAACTCCCTCGGGCAGATAACGTCAGAATTCCAGTCGTCAAGGCCCGGTGGGGCTCCGCATCGGCAGTAAAACGGGTCAGGATAGGTGATTGTAGCCCAGGAGTGGCTGATGGAACACTTCAGCTGGCTAGCTCCTGGATAATTGGTGTTTGCTCCGGAATCGACGTTAGCCAATAGTCACTCGGATAGCAGCTAATTAGCTGCAAGATCCAGGTGCAAATGTCCAGAGCTTGCGGTAGAAATTCGGGGATATGGAGAGAAAATAGGTCCGGTATGCTCTGGTCTGTGTCTCGTTATACAAAACTGGCGATAGCTTTACGAGGTGAATAATACTTTTGGAGAAAAAAAATAAATGATCAGCACCACATTTGGTGAGGCGGGTTGCAGCAGAGTGTTTTGAAGTTGAGTTTCTAGAAAAAATATACAAAAAGATATGCGAAGAAAAATACATAAAATACATACACACGGGACAAGACGAGGACAAAGGATGTCTGACTGCTACGCCATCTTGGAAACCTTGAAGAAGCTATAGAAATAGAATATAAACGCAATAGAAGCATTGTTTCTTGTACTATTGTCTCGTGTCTTTAGAGGACTGTTTCAATTTGATGTCCTTTTTCTTCTGTCCTTATTTTGTCTTTTCTTCTGTTAACTAGATATTCTTTGTTATTCTTTGTTAACTAGCTAGCTTCTTCCAGGAGAATCCCTAGCAACTGCTTAGCAACTGGTAAACAATTCAGCTAGCTAAGATAACTGTACAATTTTATGAAAAATAGGCTTTTGAAAAAGTAACTCTTCTTTGTTTGTTGCTTGTTTTGTCTCCAATTCAGTCTTGCAGTTTTCTTTTGCTTTTTTCCAATGTACTTAACTCTAAAAAACCATGTAAATTTCAATATTTGTAGGATCTAATTTTTTAGCAGCTGCTGCTCAATTTGGAACTCTTGAACATCAGACTCTGAGGCCTCATCTCCACTGTCACTTTCTAACCTTGTTGAAAAAGCCTCAAATTTGCCCGGATGGCCACCAATTTTTCAACCCTTGTATTGGTCAGCCTGTTGCTTGCTTTGGTGTGCGTGTTCCCAAGCAAGGACCAGTAGCGCGCCGAGGCGGCTGATGTTGGTTGGATTTGGAGGATGATGGAGGCAACAGAGGAAAGAGCCTCCGATCCACAAAGTCCCTTTTACCAGGTGGCTGATGAGATACGTTGGCACGACTGCCATATTGCATCTCCATCCCAAAGCCCTTGCTTGGAAGCATACTTCTCCAGACTGCCAAGAACCTTGCCCTCATCCAGGCCAAGGTGACGAGACATGGTAGTGATGACACCATAGGCCTTGTTGATCTCTGCAGCAGAAAGGATGCTCTTGCCAGGATACTTGGGATCCAACATGTACGCTGCGGTGAGTATGGGCTTCAGGCAGAGGTCTTCATACTTTTTGATGTATTTCAGAACTGCAGTTTCCTCTGCTTGGAGCAACAGTGAAGTGGGCAGGGCAGTACAGATCACTTCTCTTACATCTGCAAGCAGAGTCTGAACATCAGACAGGATGACATTGTCTCCCTCAATGGCTACTTCTATAGGTTTCAGGCGACTTACCACTCTCTCCCAAAATACATCATCCAGGAGGATCCTCTTGATGGGGCTGTCCATATTGGCAGACTGTGATATGGCCATTTCTTGGAGAGACTCCTTCCCCTTCAGGAGACTGTCAAACATGATGACAACACCACCCCAACGGGTGCTGCAGGGCAGCTTCAATGTTGGTCTGTCACCAGTGAAAATACGTTCTGTGGTCCATGGTCATTGATGACTGCCTTCAGTTCATCTGCAATATAGAGACCGGTGTGTCTGTTGTGTCTGTGTTCTTGTAGAATACTGGTTGAGGGTTGGAGATTATGTATTTAATTATTCCTTGCCCACAGACATTCGACCACCCATCAGAGATGATTGCAATACAGTCTGCTTTCTCTATGATTTGCTTGACCTTCACTTGAACTATGTTGAACTCTGCATCCAGCAAATGAGTAGATAAAGCATGTCTGGTTGGAGGGGTGTATGCTGGGCGAAGAACATTCACAAATCTCTTCCAATACACATTGAATGTGAGCATCAGAGGTGAACCAGTTGCATACACAGCTCGAGCAAGACATTCATCAGCATTTCTCTGAAACAACAAGCAACCTGAGGGAACTTTATGCACTTGGCCAGATGATTCTGCATCTTTGTTGCATTCTTCACATATGATTTGGCACAGTATTTGCAAATGTACACAGCTTTTGCTTCTACATTAGCTGCAGTGAAAATGTCTCCACACATCAGATAGTGCCCGTGGCATTTTCTTGTATAGATTAGGAAAACAATGATAAAAAATAAATACAATTCCATGTACAGATAAATAGTTAAGCAGTTAAACAACTCCTTTGTAAGATACATGTTTTAAAATTAAACATGTATGGGAACAGGTGAATTAACATTACTCAGTTAGCAAGCTCAAGCAAGCTAAAACCCACATGTTAGCAAAAACTAACTTACAGAAATTGTTCACAAGTTAGAAATGATTTAAACACACTTTGGTGTAGGCTACAATTTACTAGTTAACAAAAAAGCATGTATGTCATAAAATATATTCACCCCACCCAGTATTGTAATTAAAACTTACCAGTAAGCATGTAGTTCTTGGCTCAGGCAGTGTAGTAGTGTGGACTCAATAGCATCTCATTAGTGTGCAAGATCTTGAGTATCAGTTGTACATGTGATGGAAGAATGCACTGTGCATGCAGAGGGTTGCAATTCCATTGAATTTGGGATAGTTTAACCAAAATATGCCACAATACCTAGAATTGCCTTATGTGTATCCCACAAACAAGGTTCACTGTTATAAGTTAACTTTTTTGAAGAATTTTAAGCAAATTTTCCAGGCTTAAATTCCCATGGAAACTTTACAGAAATTTACCGGAAACTTTCTGACCCTTTGCAACCCTAGTTGGGTGGCAGTCATTCTGTCTTATTTGTGGTATTTTATGCAAGTTCATTTAGCAGCAGAATAAAATACCAAGCCAGTACTAATGCAAACTCAATGCAGCCTGTGACTGACGAAAGATGGCAGTTCAGATATAGACAGCTAGTGTGTTTTATAGTGTTGTTTGGCTTCTGTAGAACTGTAGTAGGCCTATCAACACACTGATGCGGACAGAAAAAGAGGGAATTAGAGTGAGTGTGTGTGGTCTTGTTCTTCTATCCCCGTGGGGACCTGAAATCCCCCAAAAGTCTCCACAAGGATAGTAAAACATGGAAAATTCTCCTCTGTGGGGACATTTCCCACACCCCCACGAGGACAAAGGCTGTTTTTTAAAGTTGGAGGTTAGGAGTTAGGTTTAGGTTTGGGCTAGGTTTACTTGTTAAGATTAGAGTTAGGGGATAGGGAAAATTGGATTTTGAATGGAAATACATTTTAGGTATCGACGAGGATACGAAAAATGTGTGTGTGATCCAATATTTCTGGGATGGAGATCAGGTGAGGTCAGAGTTGGACAGTCAGTTTTGTTTTCCTTTTCCTTCCTCCGTCAGCAATGTTCCTATCAGACTGCCTACTGATGTTCTCTCACTCTCCCTCTTGCTCTTTCTATCTGTAACTATTCTGCATACTCTAGTAATCTTGTATTAGGACACCACATTTTAGAATTTCACACGCCCCTAATTTTGAGTCAGGTAAATACATTGCATAATATCATAGGCTACATCATCTACTTGTATCTTAACTCACCAAACTTTGCATTGTTGAGTAGATTGCTTTGTAAACAGACCACTCTGTTGTACCCCTGCAGTATTTAGCAGTAGCAAAGAATGTCTGTGATGAGAATTCCAGAAGTGCTCTCTGTAGTATTGTGTTCCGTAACTGATCTGTTTCTTTAGAGTTGTACAAATTGACCCTATTATTCCCTATCTAGTGCACTACATTTTACCAGGGCTAATCCTTAATAGTTTAGTACTTTTTGACTAGAACACCCTAGAACTCTCACCTCTGGCCCAGAAAGCTCATGTTTTTTCCAGACACACTGATAGGTAGGCTACTGTATCCTCACAGGCAATGGGAGTACTGTACCTTTGTTTAACCAGGAAGTATGTTGAGATTTGAAAGTCTTTTTCAAGAGAGTCCTGGCAATTGAAAAGAAACTTGGCCAGTTCTTTTGATGAGTATTTTACTCTTCTCCTGTTGAATCCGTTAGCTGCTGTACGATATGATACGGTTTTGCTAGGCAGTAGTGTATTTGTGCATGTTAGGTAACAGTGTATTACAGGTGCAAATTGAAATAAAATCCTGTTTTACCTCACTACAGACTAGTGATCCATTAACTGATTCATCCCCGATGCCACTGTACTCAGCAACTATACAACGAGACGGGCCAACTTAGTGATTGTATTCGTACCACACTACGGCTGGTATGTACATAGCTGATTGCTGTGTTATTGTATCATGTATCAGCCACTGTACTAAAGCCACTATTCAATAGAGTGGCCTGGCTTACACTTTGCATCCCCCGACTGACAAAGAATGTCACAACAAAAGAGCCAGAGTTATACAGAGTTCAACACACAAGGTCAGAAAGCCTTATATGGAGGGGAGGGGGAAAGCATTACTGGATCTGTAGTGAAGTAGACAGGTTTTTGTTCAAATGTTATACACACATGCAGTCTGCTGTCACGCACACACGCACGCTCACACACACACACAGATGCTTGGGGCAGTCACGCTAACTCAGCGATATTCACACTCGCGTCATCACGGTAATCGATCAGGCTGTGCATTGCCCGGGTGATCGTTGCTAAGGGCTGTGTTAGTATTCAAATGTGGAGTCAATGAAGTGATTATGAAATGAGCAATCAAGTTATTGATCTGCTGCAGATCCATGTCATCTATCTCTATCCATATGTGCTTAGCATCTGTTAAGCTGATCCACAGCCAATCTTAACTTGTACTGTTATGGAGAAAAACTGGCCTTAGGCAATGATCTAAGAATGACTTCATCAGTCCACATTACTAATATGGCTGATCTAGGATCAGTTGACCCCTTTTCCCACCTTAACTTGAATCACTACGGAGAGAAACTCAAAAATGTCCTATGGCTCTATCAGGTGCCAACATGGCAACCATTATAACATCTTAAATTCAGTTTGCCTAACTCTCTCTGATATCGTTTAACTCTTTGCATCGCGTGTGTGTGTGTGGAGTTTCTGCCCTGGTCCCAGAGAGTGTCTGTTTTTAGGTGGAGTGGAAAGAGTGTCACATGGGTATGGATGACTTGCGATTGTGTTGAGGGCAACACATTTAATAGTCTCTGACGGCCGGGGTCAGAGAGGGAGGGGAACTACACACACACAACCATAGCATGTTACACACGCACACTCTCTCTGTTCATCTCTCTCTCACTAGACCTATTGACTGTGGTCACTATTCCCTTGTATACTGGTATTGAGAGTTTTTGTGTGTTCTAAAGTCCTCACAAGGATTGTGAAACAAGGAAAATTCTCTCTTGTGGGGACATTTTCCATACAGTTGAAGTCGGAAGTTTACATACACTTAGGTTGGAGTCATTAAAACTCGTTTTTCAACCACTCCACAAATTTCTTGTTAACAAACTATAGTTTTGGCAAGTCGGTTAGGACATCTACTTTGTGCATGACACAAGTCATTTTTCCAACAATTGTTTACAGACAGATTATTTCACTTATAATTCACTTTATCACAATTGCGGTTAGTCAGAAGTATACAGTATACTGTGCCAATTAAACATAATGGAAAATTCCAGAAAATTATGTCATGGCTTTAGAAGCTTCTGATAGGCTAATTGACATCATTTGAGTCAATTGGAGGTGTACCTGTGTATGTATTTTAAGGCCTACCTTCAAACTCAGTGCCTCTTTGCTTGACATCATGGGAAAATCTGAAGAAATCAGCCAAGACCGCAGGAAAAAAATTGGAGACCTCCACAAATCTGGATCATCCGTGGGAGCAATTTCCAAATGCCTGAAGGTACCACGTTCATCTGTACAAACAATAGTATGCAAGTATAAACACCATCGAACCACGCAGCCGTCATACCGCTCAGGAAGGAGGCGCATTCTGTCTCCTAGAGATTAACGTACTTTGGTGAGAAAAGTGCAAATCATCCCAGAACAACAGCAAAGGACCTTGTGAAGATGCTGGGGGAAACGGGTACAGAAGTATCTATATCCACAGTAAAACGAGTCCTATATCGACATAACCTGAAAGGCCGCTCAGCAAGGAAGAAGCCACTGCTCCAAAACCGCCATTAACAAAGCCAGACTAAGGTTTGCAACTGCACAGTAAAGATCATACTTTTTGGAGAAATATCCTCTGCTCTGATGAAACAAAAATAGAACTGTTTGGCCATAATGACCATTGTTATGTTTGGAGGAAAAAGGGGGAGGCTTGGAGGCCGAAGAACCGTAAAGCACGCGGGTGGCAGCATCATGTTGTGGGGGTGCTTTGCTGCTGGAGGAACTGGTGCACTTCACAAAATAGATGGCATCATGAGGAATGAAAAATATGTGGATATATTGAAGCAACATCTCAAGACATCAGTCAGGAAGTTAAAGCTTGGTCGCAAATGGGTCTTCCAAATGGACAATGACCCCAAGCATACTTCCAAAGTTGTGGCAAAATGGCTTAAGGACAACAAAGTCAAGGTATGGAGTGGCCATCACAAAGCCCTGACCTCAATCCTATAGAAAACTTGTGGGCAGAACTGAAAAAGTGTGTGTGAGCAAGGAGGCCTACAAAACTGACTCAGTTACACCAGCTCTGTCAGGAGGAATGGGCCAAAATTCAACCAACTTATTGTGGGAAGCTTGTGGAAGGCTACCCGGAACGTTTGGCCCAAGTTAAACAATTTAAAGGCAATGCTACCAAATACTAATTGAGTGTACGTAAACTTCTGACACACTGGGAATGTGATGAAAGAAATAAAAGCTTAAATAAATCATCATCCTCTGCTATTATTCTGACATTTCACATTCTTAAAATAAAGTGGTGATCCTAACTGACCTAAGACAGGGAATTTTTACTCTGATTAAATGTCAGGAATTGTGAAACTGAGTTTAAAAGTATTTGGCTAAGGTGTATGTAAACCTCCGACTTCAACTGTATATATGCCAATGAGGACAAAGGCTATTTTGTATGTGTGTGCTTTCCAGGGCAGCCCTCTGCATCTCCTCTCCATGTTATGAACCTACAGTATGACATCAGATGCTGTAGTGTGTTCTTATGGCCATGTTTTATTCACAGTACTTTTACAGTGACTGTTTGGTAATCCCTCACCTGACCTGTGTCTCCCTCTGTGTCTTAACACAACGACAGGAAACGGCCTTGTTCTCCTCTCTCCTTGCCTTGTGCAAGCTCTCACGCTCTCTTTCCCTCTTTCTCTACCTACCTCTCTCTCTCATTCTGTACTCTGTCTCATTCTACCCCCTCTTTCTCCCATCCTCCTCTTTCCCTTTCTCTCCCTCTCTGCTGCCCCTCACTTTTTATTTGAAGCCAAAATTGGAGGACTTCAAAGGAAACCATGGCAACGCCTCCACCAAGCCCATCTTCCCAAAAAGGGGGGGGGGGGGGGGGGGGGAGTAGTAGTGTGCATACAGTAATTTGGGTTTAGGATTAGCGGCTTGAAGTGCAGTCGTAATTTCATTTCTGTGTAATGACTCGTACCATGGAACTTGCACGAGTCAATGGGGGGAGGGATAGTATTTAGCATAATTTTGGTTTAGTATTAGTGGTTTGAAGTGCAGTCGTTATTCCATCTCAGGATAATGACCCGTACAATGTAACTCTCCCCGTGAGCGTCAACAAACACATGCATCAAAGAGTTGAGATGGGGGTAGAAGGGGGAGGGGACTACATGAAACTGTGGAATCGGGGCAGTTAAAATTCAAAGGTAGTCAACTTCTCTCTCTCTCCTTGTGGTAGCAATTGAAATGATAGAAATACATTTTCAATATGAATT
The DNA here is from genome assembly GCF_965601325.2 of Salmo salar. Lineage (NCBI taxonomy): Eukaryota > Metazoa > Chordata > Actinopteri > Salmoniformes > Salmonidae > Salmo > Salmo salar. Next base: position 33,072,217 of record NC_138297.1, on the reverse strand, counting down.
ATTTGTATGTAATAACACAATCTTTGGATTTATTTCATTCAATGTTTTAACCCTGCCTATCTAAATATGTCTACTAAGCTGTCTGACTAATCAACCCCTGTGTTAGCCAGACCATGTCTCTCTCAGAAAGTGGGGAGTGTATAGCTAACAGACTCATGCCCTGTCTCTCTCTCTCTCTGTGTTCATAGCTATATTTGCAGAGGCTAGCTAATTAACCTGTAACGTTTGCCTAGCAACTAGACTGTAGCAGACTGGTGTATTAGTGGGTGGTTAGCATATAGTTAGCAGACTTTTGCCCTGTCTCTCTCTGTATTAGCAGCTAGCTGGATACATATAGGGTAGCTAGCTATTTAGCATGAAGCTAAGCTTGTGTTAGCCTAGCAACCTCCTAGACTGTAGCAGACTGCTAGCCAATGTCTCTCACAATAGGAGGTCCGGGTATAACAGACTTACTTCCTGTTTTATTTAACTGGCTTTCCTAGTTAAATAAATGTTAAGAACAAATTCTTATTTACGATGACGGCCTACCCCGGCCAAACCCTATGGGACTCCCAATCACGGCCGGTTGTGATTCCGCCTGGAATCGAACCAGGGTCTGGAGTGACACCTCTAGCACTGAGATGCAGTGCCTTAGACCACTGCACCACTCGGGAACCCATGTGTATCCATAAGACCTAGCTGTATAAGACTGGTGTCACAGCTAACTAATTAGCCATAATGTTAGCCTAGCGACCTCTAGACTGTAGCAGACTGGTGTCACCGTGGGTGGTTAAAGGATGATTATGTTGATAGCATTAGCTCTGGGACTTTAACACACATTCCTACAGGGAGGCCAGGCAGGAACAGAGATACCACTTAGTCAGCCTTCTGTTCATCCCTCCCCCCTCCCTGCTTTCCCTCATGGCCTCACCCTTCTCCCTCTCCTCTCCACTTCATCCCTGTTGACCCTGCTCTCGTCTCACCCTCCCCCTTTCCACCTTTTTCCATCTGGAGAGTGGCGGTGTCTGTAGGTCAAGTGAGATAAGGATAATTGTGCTTAGTTAGGCCAGCGAGCCATCCAGGGCAGCCATGGAATTTAGTTAAGGAACGCCTTCCAGGGCAGTTACTGTATTATGACCAGAAGACAATCACTCATCTGTCTGGAAGTAATCCAGGTTAGAATCATCACACGGCTGACTCCAGGAAGAGTGGACATATGTTGGTCAAGTTTGTTAATTACGCACTGGGTCACACAAAACCTAGCCAAGGCACACGGCATAGGAATTATGTACTGTGTTAGATCTAGAAGTAGCTTAGACAATCTCTCGGTCTCTCCCTTTCTCTCGCTCCATCACTATTGCAATGTCGCATTGGGTGCCACTGCTGCACACATCTAGAGCAGGTTCCTCAGCATGTTGCTATAGCAACAGCCCTCTTGGCACCGCTCTCCTCCTCTCCTCCCTTTTACTAGCCTCTACTGACCTGCTGCTCTATCCTACTATGTAGCTTTAAAACCTCTCTGGGCTAGGCGGGACGAATTCGTCCCACCTACGTAACAGCCACTTGAAGCCTGTGGCGCGATTTTCAAAACCTTAAAAATCCTATTACTTCAATTTCTCAAACATATGACTATTTTACAGCTATTTAAAGACAAGACTCTCGTTAATCTAACCACACTGTCCGATTTCAAAAAGGCTTTACAACGAAAGCAAAACATTAGATTATGTCAGCAGAGTACCAAGCCAGAAATAATCAGACACCCATTTTTCAAGCCAGCATATAATGTCACCAAAACCCAGAAGACAGCTAAATGCAGCACTCACCTTTGATGATCTTCATCAGATGACAACCCTAGGACATTATGTTATAAAATACATGCATGTTTTGTTCAATCAAGTTCATATTTATATCAAAAACCTGCTTTTTACATTAGCATGTGACGTTCAGAACTAGCATACCCCCGCAAACTTCCGGGGAATTCGCTAACATTTTACTAAATTACTCACGATAAACGTTCACAAAAAGCATAACAATTATTTTAAGAATTATAGATACAGACCTCCTCTATGCACTCGATATGTCCGATTTTAAAATAGCTTTTTGGTGAAAGCACATTTTGCAATATTCTAAGTACATAGCCCAGGCATCACGGGCTAGCTATTTAGACACCCGGCAAGTTTAGCACTCACCATAATCATATTTACTATTATAAAAGTTTGATTACCTTTTGTTGTCTTCATCAGGATGCACTTCCAGGACTGCTACTTCAATAACAAATGTTGGTTTGGTCCAAAATAATCCATCGTTATATCCGAATAGCGGCGTTTTGTTCGTGCGTTCCAGACACTATCCGAAATGGTAAAGAAGGGTCGTGCGCATGGTGCAATTCGTGACAAAAAAATTCTAAATATTCCATTACCGTACTTCGAAGCATGTCAACCGCTGTTTAAAATCAATTTTTATGCCATTTTTCTAGTAGAAAAGCGATAATATTCCGACCGGGAATCTCCTTTTCGGCAAACAGAGGAAAAAATCACAAAGACGGGGGCGGTCAGGTCACGCGCCTAAGCCCAGAGTCCCTTGATCGGCCACTTGAGAAAGGCGATAATGTGTTTCAGCCTGGAGCTGGGATGACGACATTCAGGTTTTTCCCGGGCTCTGAGCGCCTATGGACGACGTAGGAAGTGTCACGTTAGAGCAGAGATCCTTAGTAAAAGATAGAGATGGCAAAGAAGTTCCAGAAATGGTCAGACAGGCCACTTCCTGTAAAGGAATCTCTCAGGTTTTGACCTGCCATTTGAGTTCTGTTATACTCACAGACACCATTCAAACAGTTTTAGAAACTTTAGGGTGTTTTCTATCCATATGTAATAAGTATATGCATATTCTAGTTACTGGGTAGGAGTGGTAACCAGATTAAATCGGGTATGTTTTTTATCCAGCCGTGTCAATACTGCCCCCTAGCCCTAACAGGTTAAACAAAAAACACTACTGTAGCAACACAAGCTATGCATCCCACTGCTGGCTTGCCTCTGAAGCTAAGCAGGGTTGGTCCTTATTGGTCCCTGGATGGGAGACCAGATGCTGCTGGTAGTGGTGTTGGAGGGCCAGTAAGAGGCATTCTTCTTCTCTGGTCTAAAATATATGCCAATGCCCCAGGATAGTGATTGGCGGAATTGCCCTGTGTACTGTGCTGTCTTTCAGATGGGATGTTAAACGGGTGACCTGACTCTCTGTGGTCACTAAAGGTCACTTATCGTAAGAGTAGGGGTATTAAGCACCAATCTGGCCTCATACCATCATGGCTACGTAATCATCCCCAGCTTCCAATTGGCTCATTCATCCCCCTTTCTCTCCCCTGTAACTATTCCCCAGGTTGTTGCTGTAAATGAGAATGGGTTCTCAGTCAACTTAGAGGCAGTGTAGAGAGCGAAAGAGTGAGAGGATGAGATGTCTTAACCTCTATGGGCTAGGTGGGACGCTTGCGTCCCACCTACTCAACAGCCAGTTGAATCCTGTGGCGCGTTATTCAAATCCTTAGATATGCTATTACTTCAATTTTTAAAAAATATGACTATTTTACACCATTTTAAAGATAAGACTCTCGTTAATCTAACCACACTGTCCGATGTCAAAAAGGCTTTACAACGAAAGCAAAACATTAGATTATGTCAGCAGAGTACCGAGCCAGAAATAATCACACCCATTTTTCAAGCTAGCATATAATGTCACATAAACCCAAACCACAGCTAAATGTAGCAATAACCTTTGATGATCTTCATCAGATGACAACCCTAGGACATTATGTTATACAATACATGCATGTTTTGTTCAATCAAGTTCATATTTATATCAAAAACCAGCTTTTTACATTAGCATGTGACTAGCATGTGACTAGCATTCCCACCGAACACTGCCGGTGAATTTACTAAATTACTCACGATAAACGTTCACAAAAAGCATAACAATTATTTTAAGAATTATAGATACAGAACTCCTCTATGCACGCGATATGTCCGATTTTAAAATAACTTTTCGGTGAAAGCACATTTTGCAATATTCTCAGTAGATAGCCCAGCATCACAGGGCTAGCTATTTAGACACCCAGCAGGTTTAGCACTCATCAAAGTCAGACTTACTATAAGAAAACATTTCTTACCTTTGTTGTCTTCGTCAGAATGCACTCCCAGGACTTCTACTTCAATAACAAATATTGGTTTGGTCCAAAATAATCCATCGTTATATCCAAACAGCGGCGTTTTGTTCGTGCGTTCTAGACACTATCCTAAAGGCTAAATAAGGGTGACGAGCATGGCGCAATTCGTGACAAAAGAATTCTAAATATTCCATTACCGTACTTCGAAGCATGTCAACCGCTGTTTAAAATCAATTTTTATGCCATTTTTCTCATAAAAAAGCGATAATATTCCGACCGGGAATCTGCGTTTAGATAAACAGACAAAGGAAAACAAAGCATTCGGTCAAAGCGGGCGAGCGCCTAAGCCCATAGTACTCTGAGTGGCCACTTGCCAAAAGTGATAATGTGTTTCAGCCAGAGCCTGCCTCGATATCGTTCAACGTTTTCCCGGGCTCTGAGACCCTATGGAAGACGTAGGAAGTGTCACGTTATTGCACAGATCCTGAGTCTTCAATAAAAAGAGCTAAGATGAAACACTACTTCTCAGACAGGCCACTTCCTGCTTGAAATCTTCTCAGGTTTTGGCCTGCCATAGGAGTTCTGTTATACTCACAGACACCATTCAAACAGTTTTAGAAACTTTAGGGTGTTTTCTATCCAAAGCCAATAATTATATGCATATTCTAGTTACTGGGCAGGAGTAGTAACCAGATTAAATCGGGTACGTTTTTTATCCAGGCGTGTCAATACTGCCCCCTAGCCCTAACAGGTTTTAAGACAGTCTATAGACACGTCTTGGAAATACCAATGTCTTGAGACATCCGTCTTTGGACATTTTATAGTGTGTTGTTGTTTTCATGTTTTATTAGTTATTGATACCAATCACTCACTCTAGAACTGCAAATCAAAGTAATCAAAATGTATTCACCAAAATAACTATTTCAGATGCAACGAAATAACTTTTGCTTAAGGCGATTCATAGGCGTTGCTTGGAGCTCTATCTTCAAGTCTTTACAGACAGTCATCTCTTTTTTGGGGATCTGAGCTGCTCTTCCTAAATCTTCAGAAAAATGAAATGCCATATACAGCAACATTAATAACGATACTACATCAACCCTGCCATTTTCTAGTACTTTAATTATGATTAGCTCACCTGAAGCAGAAAGCCCTACTGTCCGTGAGGGCTTAATGTTTGACACAAGATTGGACCCAAGCTTTGTTGTATGTTCAGTCTGAAAATAGAACAAATCAGTTAAGAACTCTGTTCTCATGGGAAGAAATTAACATTCTCACTTGTATTTGCTGGGTGACACTTGTGCATGCTGGGTGACAGCTTACCTTGAACAAAAGTTAAAACAAAACAACCGATAAATGCACCAGCCGTGCACCGACCATTTATCTATAATTTATTTTGGGGATATACTTGTAACATTTTAAATGGATTCTCTAATACAACTGGACAGAATTGTAGTCACCTGTTAGTACTCAACTTTGTCTCAAGATACACAATCCATGTCTCAAGGCTTAAAAATCCTTCTTTAACCTGTCTCCTCCCCTTCATAAATTTAAATATTTTTTTTTACCTTTATTTATTTAACTAGGCAAGTCAGTTAACTTCATATGGCTCAAATCCCGTAAACGTGATCGATTTGACAACATCCGGTGAAATGGCAGAGCGCCAAATAAAAATAAAAAATAATAAAAAATATTGAACTTTCATACATTCACAAGTGCAATACACCAAATTAAAGCTGAACTTCTTGTTTATCTAGCCATGGTGTCAGATTTCAAAAAGGCTTTACGGCAAAAGCAAACAATGCTATTATGTGAGGACAGCACCCCATCAAACAACACAGACAATCATATTTCATCCCACCAGGCGCGACACAAAACTCTTAACTTTGACGAGCTTCTTCTGTTGGCACTCCAATATGTCCCATAAACATCACAAATTGTCCTTTTGTTCGATTAATTTCGTCGTTATATATCCAAAATGTCAATTTATTTGGCGTGTTTGATCCAGAAAAACACTGGTTCCAACTCGCGCAATATGACTACAAATTATCTCAAGTTACCTGTAATCTTTGTCCAAACATTTCAAACAACTTTCCTAATACAACTTTAGGTATTTTTTTACGTAAATAATCGATAAAATTTAAGACGGGATAAACTGCGTTCAATACCAGAGGAAAACAAAGTGGAGAGTGCTTTTCAGGTCACGCGCCTCTATCGAAGAGTACACTTCCCTCGAGCCTCATTCTGAGCAGGGCTACTTCTTCATTACACAAAGGAAAAACATCAACCAATTTCTAAAGACTGTTGACATCCAGTGGAAGCGATAGGAACTGCAAGCCACTGCCTTAGAATTATGGATTCTCAATGAAAACTCATTGAAAAGAGAGTGACCTAAAAAAAAAAAAATCCTGGATGGTTTGTCCTCGGGGTTTTGCCTGCCAAATAAGTTCTGTTATACTCACAGACATCATTCAAACAGTTTTAGAAACCGTAGAGTGTTTTCTATCAGAATCTACCAATTATATGCATATCCTAGCTTCTGGGCCTGAATAGCAGGCAGTATACTTTGGGCACACTTTTCATCCGGATGTGAAAATAGCCCCCTCAAGCCGTAAGAAGTTAAGAACAAATTCTTATTTACAATGACGGCCTACCGGGAAACAGTGATTTAAAGTGGATTTAACAGGTGACATTGATAAGGCATCATAGCTTTCATCTGGTCAGTCTATGTAATAGAAAGAGCAAGAGTCCTTAATGCTTTGTATACTCAGTGTATAATACTGCATAGAATGGCTAATTTGCTCATATTTACAAAGGCCTACCTGTAATTTCGCTGGATGAGTGTGGAGGAAGGAATATATAGTACATGCATAATGATCTGCATGTCATTTTGGCAGTAAGGGGAAAACACTGCATGAAACCTTCTACTCTTCAGTTAACACACACACACTCTCTCTGTAAAAATGTGCTTAACAAGTTACATAAGTTGCATGGACTCACTCTGTGCAATAAGTGTTTAACCATATTTTTGAATAACTTCCTCATTGCTGTACCCCAAACACAATTATCTGTGAGGTCCTTCAGTCGAGCAGTGCATTTCAAACACCAATTCAACCACAAAGACCTGGAAGGTTTTCCAATGCCTCACAAAGAAGGGAACCTGTTGGTATATTGAATATCCCTTTGAGCATGGTAAAGTTATTATTTACACTTTGGATGGTGAATCAATACACCCAGTCACTAGAAAGATACAGGTGTCCTTCCTAACTCAGTGGCTGGAGAGGAAGAAAATCACTCATGGATTTCACCATGAGGCCAATGGTGACTTTAAAATAGTTAGTTTAATGGCTGTGATAGAAGACTGAGGATGGATCAAACAACATTGTAGTTACTCCACAATACTAACCCTAATTGAGAGTGAAAAGAATGAAGTCTGTACAGAATACAAATGTTCCCAAACATGCATCCTGTTTGCAACAAGGCACCAACTTATTACTGCAAAAAATGTGGAAAAGCAATTTAACTTCTTGTCCTGAATACAAAGTGTTTGGGGCAAATCCAATACAACCCATTACTGAGTGTAACTCTCCATATGTTCAAGCATAGTGGTGGCTGCGTCATGTTATTGGTATGCCTGTAATCATTAGGGATGGGAGTTTTCCAGGATAAAAAAATTAATGGAATAGGGCTAAGAGAAGTCGAAAACCTGGTACAATCTGCTTTCCACCAGACACCAGGAGATGAATTCACCTTTCAGCAGGACAATATCCTTTAAACACAAGGCCAAATATACACTGGAGTTGTTCCTGTCAATGTTCCTGAGTGGCCGAGTTAACACTTTGACTTAAATCTGCTTGAAAATCTATGGCAAGACTTGAAAATGGTTGTCTATCAATGATCAGCAACCAATTTGACAGAGCTTGAAGAATTTTGAAAATAATAATGGGCAAATATTGTACGATCCAGGTGTGCAAAGCTCATTACATGTCTCGAGGCATCTCAAGACAAAGGTGATCGCTCTCTCTTCCCTTATGGTAAGGGAAGATAGAGGAAGACAGAGAAAGAGACAGGGGCAGGGGAATAAAGGGAGATAAAGAAGAATGCGTACGATCCTTTTCTCAGAATACGGAGAGAGTTTGTCAGATGGATACAGAGAGGCAGAGAGAGAGAAAAGTGAGATAAAGGGTAATGGATGGACTGATGGGTGGATCCTAAAGTGGACGGACAGCCAGACAGGCCTCAAGGTTAAAGGGATGACTAGACTAGAGGGTGTGTGTGTGGTCTACTCTTCTGAGTGACCTCGATACTGCCTCTACACATTACTCACACTCCAGGCACACACACACCTGCGGCATTACTCATGCTCGAGTAAAGATATCCCTTTATCTCATACACACACACACAGGCTACAACCCTCTAGGTAATGGGGATATACCCACTCAAGGGCAATATGAAGTGTATGGGGTGGGGGTGGTAGTGGGGTGTTTTGGTTATTCAGTTGTACTGGGTTTTTTTTTTAGAGAGAATTTTGTTTACAGGGAAAGCCTAATGCCTACAGACATGCATGCATGCATACACTGTCAGGGACATTCAGGTGGTCTGCGTAATAGAGTGCCAGGTTCGATTACAACTGTGTTGAGAAAGATGGAGTGAGATTAGGGTTGCACAGTTTGGGGAATATTCAGAGGTGGAAACTTACCGTGGAAATAAACTGAAATGTATGCAAATTAATATTAATACCATTTAAATGTAGATATTTTTTGCATTGGATATAAACTCAGCAGAAAAATAAATGTCCCTTTTTCAGGACCCTGTCTTTCAAAGATAATTCGTAAAAATCCAAATAACTTTGCAGATCTTCACTGTAAAGGGTTTAAACACTGTTTCCCATGCTTGTTCAATGAATCACAAACAATTAATGAACATGCACCTTTGGAAAGGTCGCTAAGACACTAACAGCTTACAGACGGTAGGCAATTAAGGTCACAGTTATGAAAACTTGGGACACAAAAGAGGACTTTGTACTGGCTTTGAAAAACACCAAAAGAAAGATGCCCAGGGTCCCTGCTCATCTGGGTGAACGTGCCTTAGGCATGCTGCAAGGAGGCATGAGGACTGCAGATGTGGCCAGGGCAATACATTGCAATGTCTGTACTGTGAGACGCCTAAGACAGCGCTACAGGGAGATCGGACGGACAGCTGATCATCCTCGCAGTGGCAGACCACGTGTAACAACACCTGCACAGGATCGGTACATCCGAACGTCACACCTGCGGGACAGGTACAGGATGGCAACAACAACTGCCCGAGTTACACGAGGAATGCACAATCACTCCATCAGTGCTCAGACTGTCCGCAATAGGCTGAGAGAGGCTGGACTGAGGGCTTGTAAGCCTGTTGTAAGGCAGGTCCTCACCAGATATCACTGACAACAATGGGCACAAACCCACCGTCATTGGACCAAACAGGACTGGCAAAAAGTGCTCTTCACTGACGAATCGCAGTATTGTCTTACCAGGAGTGATGGTCGGATTCGAGTTTATCGTCGAAGGAATGAACGTTACACCGAGGCCTGTACTCTGGAGCGGGATCGATGTTGAGGGTCCGTCATGGTCTGGGGCGGTGTGTCACAGCATCATCGGACAGAACTTGTCATTGCAGGCATTCTCAATGCTGTGCGTTACAGGGAAGACATCCTCCTCCCTCATGTGGTACCCTTCCTGCAGGCTCATCCTTACATGAGCCTCCAGCATGACAATGCCACCACACACAGAACGAGCAGTATGGCTGATTTCCTGTGAGACAGGAATGTCAGTGTACTGCCATGGCCAGCAAAGAGCCCGGATCTCAATCCCATTGAGACGTCTGGGACCTGTTGGATCGGAGGGTGAGGGCTAGGGCCATTCCCCCCCAGAAATGCCCGGGAAATTGCAGGTGCCTTGGTGGAAGCATGGGGTAACATCTCGCAGCAAGAACTGTCAAATCTGGTGCAGTCCATGAGGAGGAGATGCACTGCAGTACTTCATGCAGCTGGTGGCCACACCAGATACTGACTGTTACTTTTGATTTTGACCCCCCCCCCCCCCCCCCTTTGTTCAGGGACACATTATTCCATTTCTGTTAGTCATATGTCTGTGGAACTTGTTCAGTTTATGTCTCAGTTGTTGAACCTTGTTATGTACATACAAATATTTCCACATGTTAAGTTTGCTGAAAATAAATGCAGTTGACAGTAAGAGGATGTTTCTTTTTTTTGCTGAGTTTATATTTTTTTGTTTTTACTTTGTTTGCAAACTGATGTTACATGTATTAATGTACTGAAATAAGTAGGACACGTGACATTGAGGGAATGTTTGTCAACCGCGGGCATGTTCGTCAACCGCATGTTTCAATGGAGAGAGAAGCTATACTAGCCTCATACTATGAATAGACAACTCGGAAATGAAGTGTTTTTTTTTCCCTCTGTCACATTTCCAACTTATTTCAGTACATTAATACGTGTAACATCAGTTTGCAAACAAAGTAAAAACAAAAAAATATAAACTCAGCAAAAAACAAACCTAATCGAATATTCAAAAATAGAATACAATAATGAGATGTATCCACCAAGGCAACTTACCACTCTCTCCCAAAATACATCATCCAGGAGGAACCTCTTGATGGGGCTTTCCATATCGGCAGACTGTGATACGGCCATTTCTTGGAGAGACTCCTTCCCCTTCAGGAGACTGTCAAACATGATGACAACACCACCCCAACGGGTGCTGCTGGGCAGCTTCAATGTGGTGCTATTATTTTTTTCTCACTTTGCTTGGTGAGGTAGATTGCTGCTATAACTTGATGACCCTTCACATACCTAACCATTTCCTTGGCTGTCTTCTGGAGTGTATCCATTGTTTTCAGTGCATGGTATCCTTGAGGAGCAGATTCAATGCATGAGCAGCACAGCCAATGGGTGTGATGTGAGGGTAGGACTCCTCCACTTTAGACAATGCTGCGAACATGAAGGCTGTTTGGTCTGTCACCAGTGAAAATACCTTCTGTGGTCCAAGGTCATTGATGACTGCCTTCAGCTCATCTGCAATGTAGAGACCGGTGTGTCTGTTGTCCCTTGTGTCTGTGCTCTTGTAGAATACTGGTTGAGGGGTGGAGATGATGTATTTAATTATTCCTTGCCCACGGACATTCGACCACCCATCAATGATGATTGCAATACAGTCTGCTTTCTCTATGATTTGCTTGACCTTCACTTGAACTCTGTTGAACTCTGCATCCAGCAAATGTGTAGATAAAGCATGTCTGGTTGGAGGGGTGTATGCTGGGCGAAGAACATTCAGATTTCTCTTCCAATACACATTGCCTGTGAGCATCAGAGGTGAACCAGTTGCATACACAGCTCGAGCAAGACATTCACCAGCATTTCTCTGACTACCTTCCTCCAATGAGTCAAAAAATAATTCTGATTCCAGGAGGACCATGAGCTGTTGCTATCGATAAGGTGTCTGATTCATCATTTTCACCTCGAATAGAAATAGAGGTTCCTTTGTCAGAGGTTGCTTGTTGTGAGTCTGAAGGAACTTTATGCACTTGCCAGATTATTCTGCATCTTTATTGCATTCGTCACATATGATTTGGCACAGTATTTCCAAATGAACACAGCTTTTCCTTCTACATTAGCTGCAGTGAAATGTCTCCACACATCAGATAGTGCCGTGACATTTTCCTGTAAAGATTATTATTATTTTTATTTTTTTAACAAATACAATTCCATGTACAGATAAATAGTTAAGCAGTTAGATTAAACAAGTCCTTTTGTAAGATAAATGTTTTAAAATAAAATATGTATGGAAACAGGTGAATTAACACTCCTCAGTTAGCAGGCTCAAGCAAGCTAAAACCCACATGGTAGCAAAGAAATAGCAATCTAAAAAGCTGGTTTTTGATATAAATATGAACTTGATTGAACAAAACATGCATGTATTGTATAACATAATGTCCTAGGGATGTCATCTGATGAAGATCATCAAAGGTTAGTGCTGCATTTAGCTGTGGTTTTGTTTTTTGTGACATTATATGCTAGCTTGA
>NC_138297.1:32952500-33052500 GCF_965601325.2 Salmo salar | reverse complement strand
TATTTATTTAATCAATTGGAGTAATCTGTTAGTCATGCCAGTAGCCTCTACACCAGTGGTTGCTAATGTGTACACTTTAGGGTAGGATCCCTTGTGTAGTAAAGTAAGTACACCTTGTTATTGTGGTCTAAAGGTATTCCTTTGACAGGGAAGCTTCATAAGACTAAAAGACAACTCCGACTTCCACCTCTCCACCCTAGAGACAATGACTGAAGTGCACTTGAGTGTGCTTTGAAACCACCTTCACTCAGTGTTAGACTACATTATTGATGTGTGGTACAATATGTCTATATGTATCAGTGCTATAACAATGATAAGTCCTTATGTCCTTATGATAAGTCCTTACTCGTAGCACGCGCTCCAGCAGGTATATCTCACTGGTCACCCCCAAAGCCAATTCCTCCTTTTTTTCATCTTTCCTTCCAGTTCTCTGCTGCCAATGACTGGAACGAACTGCAAAAATCTCTGAAGCTGGAGACTCATATCTCCCTCACTAGCTTTAAGCACCAGCTGTCAGAGCAGCTCACAGATCACTGCACCTGTACATAGCCCATCTGTAAACAGCCCATCTATCTACCTACCTCATCCCCATACTGTATTTATTTATTTATTTATTTATCTTGCTCCTTTGCACCCCAGTATCTCTACTTGCACATTCATCTTCTGCACATCTACTATTCCAGTGTTTAATTGTTATATTGTAATTACTTCGCCACCATGGCCTATTTATTGCCTTACCTCACCTCATTTGCACTCACTGTATTTAGACTTTTTTTTTTCTTTTGTTCTACTGTATTTTTGACTGTATGTTTTGTTTATTCCATGTGTAACTCTGTGTCGAATTGCTACGCTTTATCTAGACCAGGTCGCAGTTGCAAATGAGAACTTGTTCTCAACTAGCCTACCTGGTTAAATAAAGGTAAAATAAAATAAATATCTAGTCAAAAATCTGACATGGCCCCCAGCAATGTTACAGTAGGTGCTGTTTTATTTATATATATATGCAGGGTCCCTTGATAAGGTGTGTGTGTATGTACACACACTGTGGAGCAGGCAGACTATAATGTATTGTTCTCTGCTGGACGTCAGACAGCAGCTCTGGAGGGGGCACAACACCCTACAGTGAGACGATAGAGAATCCCTGCCCATTGATTAAGGTGTGTGTGTGTGTGTTATCCTGTGTACTAATGTGTCTCTACCCCCTGCAGGTCGTCATGCGGAGGACATCTTTGGAGAGCTGTTCAATGAAGCCAACAGCTTCTACATGAGAATGAACAACCTACAGGAGAGAGTAGACATACTGGCTGTCAAAGTCACACAGCTAGACTCCACTGTGGAAGAAGGTGTGTTTTCATCTTAGTTTGTCACCTGACAAAGTATGTTGGTACATGGGATAAAGCATAGCAGCAGCAGCATATCACCTACAGCCGCTTCACTGAATGAATGCAGCGCTCTATCTGTTTTGCAGCAGTGAGTTTTTCCCCAGTGCTGGTGTGATTGAATGAAGCTACTCTGTCTGTGGTGGAATTTGGAATGTGCATATAATTGGGAAATGCTAAGTGGGATGCTTGTGACGACTCAACTCTGACGTCCCCCCATTGAAGTTGAAATTTTAACCATAACCCTTAGTTAACCGTTTAAGGTTAGGGTTTAGGGCAGGGTCGTCCCAAGGATCCCACTTAGAATCCACCATATGATCTACACACTCTTGATTGAGTGTGTATTGTGCTGTCCCACATAAAAAATACTACAGTTTAATATAAAATACTAAATAACAGAATTTTATACTATGTTATTGTGTAGTAAACTGTAGTATACTGTGGAATACTATACTACACACTGTAGTATTCCTCAATCGTGTTGTGCTTACTACATCATTTTGTAGTATACTGTAGAATATTATACTCCACACTGTAGTATCCCTTGATAGTGTAGTGCTTACTATAGTATTTTTTAGTATACTGTAGAATACTATACTACACAATGCCCTCTCCCACCTGGATAAGAGGATCACCATAGTGCCCTCCAAGCTCATCACTAAGCTTTCCCAAAAACACTATAGTGAATACTGTAGTATATAAATATAGTAATACTACAGTATGCTATAGTATTTTCTTCATGTGGCCTGCTACAGTGGTGTGAGCTGTACTGTGCCTTAGCTGCAGTGGAGTAGTGAAGTGACCCAGCTTTTCTTAGAGATTCAGGAGGGATGAACACAAACACAGACACACACGCACTGGATTCAGGAGGGATGAGCGACCACCTGAGAGAGAGGCACTGTATTACACGACTAATAATAACCTTGCCTCTGTCATATCCTCCACTCCTCTTTTCTCCTACACGTGTCTTCCACCTTTCTATTCCCCGTTTTCCCCTCTTCTCTCTGGCACCCCCTCTTTTGTCCTTCTTCCCTTTCATATCCTATTTCTTCTCTGCTTCTCCCTTCTAGTTTTTTAATCTGCTTTCCTCTTCTCTCCTGTCTCCTACTCACCCATTCCATCCATACCTTACACACTGTGTGCTGTTAGAGTAGTATCTCTCTTTCAGTCCCCATAGGAATGCATTGTCTCTTCAGCCACATAGAGAAGCACTGTATTGGCAACCCACAGGGAGTTGCATTGTCAATGTGATGGCTAAGCACTCTTTTTGTGTGTGTGTGTTGTGCGTGCGCGTGCGTTATAAACTCTCGACTGTCTGACCTTCAAACAAACCAGCCACGTGCGTTTGTGTGTCTGCTGACCTTTTTCTAGCCTGTAGAGGTGTCAGACTCAACGGATAGGGGTGAGTGCTTTTTAAAGTGTGTGTGTGTGTGCGCACGTGTGTACGTTCGTTTATGCATACATGGGTGCATGATTTAGGTTGTGGTTGTTGTTCCTGTGGATATTTGGTTTTGGACTCTGGCTTTGTGGTTTGTCTGCTTGAATATTTTGGTGTGTGTGTCAGTGGCTTTCCTCCTGATTATTAATCGATGAGCCTCGTGCTGTGCTTTCGTGTGTGTGTTTTCTGTGTGTATCGTGTGTGTCTATGTCCCGCTGACAGATGTAAAGACAAAGGGACAGACGTCTGCAATGATACATGGGAGGGAGGTATTTGTATTTATTAGGGATCCACATTAGCTGCTACCAAGGCAGGGGTCCAAACACATTAAGGCACTTACATAAAACAAAAGATAAAACGGTACATCCATAAAGCATTATTGCACCGCTACATACACTATATATACAGAAGTATGTAGACACCACTTCAAATGAGTGGATTCTGTCATTTCAGCCACACCTGTGTATAAAATCGAGCACACAGCTCTGCAATCTCCATAGACTAACATTGGCAGTAGAATGCCCTTACTGAAGAGCTCAGTGGCTTTCAACGTGGCACCGTCATAGGATGCCACCTTTCCAACAAGTCAGCTCGTCAAATTTCTGCCCTGCTAGAGCTGCCCCGGTCAACTCTAAGTGCTGTTATTGTGATGTGGAAACATCTAGGAGCAACACTGCTCAGCCGCAAAGTGGTAGGCCACACAAGCTCACAGAACAGGACTACCGAGTGCTGAAGCACGTAGCGCATAAAAATCTGCCCTCGGCTCATTACCGAGTTCCAAACTGCCTCTGGAAGCAACATCCGCACAAGAACTGTTTGTCGGGAGCTTCATGAAATGGGTTTCCATGGCCGAGCACAGAAGCCTAAGATCGCCATGCGCAATGGAGTGGTGTAAAGCTCGCCGCCATTGGACTCTGGAGCAATGGAAATGCCTTCTCTGGAGTGATGAATCACGCTTCACCATCTGGCAGTCCGACGGATGAATCTGGGTTTGTCAGATGCCAGGAGAACGCTACCTGCCCGAATGCATAGTTCCAACTGTAAAGTTTGGTGGAGGAGGAATAATGTCTTTGGCTGTTTCATGGTTCAGGCTAGGCCCCTTAGTTCCACTAAAGGGAAATCTTACCGCTACAGAAAACAATTCTAGACGATTCTGTGCTTCCAACTTTGTGGCAACAGTTTGTGGAAGGCCCTTTCCAGTTTCAGCATGACAATGCCCCGTGCACAAAGCGAGGTCCATGAAGAAATGGTCCATGCAGAAATGGTTTGTCAAGACCGATCTTGACAAACCATTTCTGCATGGACCTCGCTTTGTGCACGGGGGCATTGTCATGCTGAAACTGGAAAGGGCCTTCCCCAAACTGCTCAGCCGACGTGGAAGGTCGGCGTCCCTTCAGCGGGACAGTTGTAAATCATGCAGCGCCTTGTGTCACCATTGCAGATTTTAGAGAAACAACAAATGTCTGTACATATAAGTGTCTTATATCGGCTGAAAGCTTAACAATAATTGAATATAACTGCATTGTCCAATTTACAGTAGCTATTACTGTGAAAAAAGTCCATGCTATTGTTTGAGGAGAGCTCCTAACACCCAAACACTTTTTTCACTGCGATAGGTTTGATAAATTCACCTCTGAAGGAGAAATGTGTACTTACATTCTGAAATCTTGCTCTGATTTATCATCCAAAGGGTCCAAAAGATAACATGAAGTGTCGTTTCGTTAGATAAAATCCTTTTTCATATCCTTAAAAGGTCCATATAGCATGCACGATAAATTTTGTATTTCCACAGGTTCAATTTGCAAATAAAGGAATCTGTGACAATCTAACCATAAATGTTGTTTCAACCAGGCAAATCACGTTCGTATGTATTCCTCCGAGATCCTAGAACATAACCAGACTTCACTATATCATTAGGGGTGTGGTATAACCTATAGGACGCCAAATTTGGTCAGAGAGCGACGCCTTCATGGCACGCCGATGACGCGGCCGGTCTTCATTTGATCGACTGTATCTTTGTCAAACAAAGCTAGCTAGATAGCCAATGAGCTGGGCTGAACGGGAGTATCCGGAAACCCTGTATCTGTCGCAAAATGTAGATGCTAACGTTTTGCGACAGCATGCCTTTTCCTTTTGGACAAAAATTATAAGAATATTCAGTTATGAAAACTGGTTGTTTTGCAAATGTTGAACTTATAATATGGCTGCTAATACTGGAAAGTCCAAGTATACAGATTTGATGATATTCTTGCAGAAAAATGTAATGTGAATGCAAATGTCTCCTTCACGATTTGCCCAATGTATGACACTAAATGTCATGCAGTTTGTTCATACTTCAAGTTATCCATCTGAAACGTTGCACATACACTGCTGCCACCTTGTGGACATAATCGGAATTACAACCAGAGTGATGGCTAGAACTGGGACCTTTCTCTTGCATTTCAAAGATGGTGGTAGAAAAAAATTGTTTGTTTTTTCTTAGCATTTTCTTCTACCAGATCTAGTGTGTTATTCTCCTACATTCAATTCACATTTCTACAAACTTCAAAGTGTTTCTTTTCAAATGGTACCAAGAATATGGATATCCTTGCTTCAGGGCTTGAGCTACAGGCAGTTAGATTTGGTATGCCATTTCATTTTAGGTAAAAATTGAAAAAAAGGGGGCTATCCAGCACAGCTTGCGCGCTGCCCCAGAATTCTATGGCACGTTATTAAGTGTCAGCCATTGTTGCCATTAATGCTAGTTAGTGCTAGTTTGACCACCAGAGGGCATTTTTGAGAAGCATTTGACTGTTTATATTGGCTGTACTAGAGCAGTGGTTCCCAAACCTTTTTATAGTCCCGTACCCCTTCAAACATTCAAGCTCCAACTGCACCAGGGTCAGCGCACTCTCAAATGTTGTTTTTGCCATCATTGTAAGCCCGCCCCACACACACTATATGATACATTTTTTAAACATAAGAATGAGTGTGAGTTTTTGTCACAACCCGGCTCGTGGGAAGTGACAGAGCTCTTACAGGACCAGGGCACAAATAATAATCAGTCATTTTGCTCTTTATTTAGCCATCTTCTATATAAAACCTTATTTGTTCATCGAAAATTATTAACTCACCACAGGTTAATGAGAAGGGTGTGCTTGAAAGGATGCACATAACTCTGCAATGTTGGATTGTATTGGTGAGTCTGTCTTAAATCGTTTTCCACACACAGTCTGTGTGCCTGTATTTAGTTTTTATGCTAGTGAGGGTCGAGAATCCACTCTCACATAGGTATGTGGTTGCAAAGGGCATCAGTGTCTTAACGGCGTGATTTGCCAAGGCAAGAAACTCTGAGCACAGTCCTATCCAGAAATCTGGCAGTGGCTTCTGATTAAATAAAATTTTCACAGAACCGCTTTTTGCAATTTTGATGAGGCATGAATCAGTAAGTGGACTGGAGGCAGGGCATGAAAGAGATAACGAATCCAGTTGTTTGTGTCGTCTGTTTCGGGAAATACCTGCGTAAATGCGCACCCACCTCACTCAGGTGTTTCGGTATATCACATTTGGCATTGTCCTTAAGCTTAAGTTCATTTGCACACAAAAAAATCATACAATGATGGGAAGACCTGTATGACATCCTAGTTAATGCAGACAGAAAAGAGCTCCATGGTCGCTGCCCATATCATTGCATAATGCAGAAAATACACGAGAGTTCAGGGGCCTTGCTTTAACAAAGCTAACCATTTTCACTATAGTGTCCAAAACGTCTTTCAATCCGTCAGGCATTCCCTTGGCAGGAAGGGCCTCTCGGGGGATGCTGCAGTGTACCCAAGTGGCGTTGGGAGCAACTGCTTGCACGCGCGTTACCACTCCACTATGTCTCCCTGTCATGGCTTTTGCGCCATCAGTACAGATACCAACACATCTTGACCTCCAAAGTCCATTTGATGTCACAAAGCTGTCCAGTACTTTAAAAATATCCTCTCATGTTGTCCTGGTTTCCAGTGGTTTGCAGAAGAGGATGTCTTTCTTAATTGACCCCCCATAAACATAACAGGCATATAGCAGGAGCTGTGCCAGGCCCGCCACGTCTGTTGACTCATCCAGCTGTAATGCATATAATTCACTGGCTTGTATGCGAAGCAGTAATTGTTTCAAAACATCTCCTGCCATGTCACTGATGCATCTTGAAACAGTGTTGTTTGATGAAGTCATTGTCTGTATAGTTTTTTTGGGGCCTTTTGGGCATTGTCCCAGCCATATCTGCGGCAGCAGGAAGAATTAAGTCCTCCACAATAGTATGGGGCTTGCCTGTCCTAGCCACTCAGTAACTCACCATATAAGACGCTTCCAGCCCCTTCTTATTAATTGTATCCGTTGCGTTTATGCATGTCTTACTACTCGAAAGTCATCTTAATTCTTGCTCAAACTCACATGGCTTATTTTTCAAATGGTTTTGTTTCTAAATGTATGCACATTTAACTTTTTAAAAACAAAATTATGTGAATCACATTTTTATTTTGCGTACCCCAGTTTGGGAATACCTGTACTGGAGAATATTCAACCTTTTTCTTTGTAAGAACAAAGTATATGGGATTGATTTTAAGAAATGTAAATGAAAAATTATACATCTGACAGAACGCCTAATTCAGTAACACTAAACAAGGATTAGATAGAGGCAGAGTTTATAGGAAGAGCCATGGATGTATAGCTGAGGGAAAGGTGGAAAGTATCTGGGGAAACTACATTACCTTTTAATTTAGCGAGAAGAAAACATGACAATAAGAAAGAGAACGTTTTGTTAACGTGGGGGGGGTGGCTAGCTTTCAAAAGTTGGCACTGTTCAACGTGACCGTTCGGGAGTAGGCTACTAAGTGACTGCGAGTGAATAGCAAAATAATCCTAATCTTTCCACACCCTAATTGTAGGCTAACCAATACCCAAACGGAGATTCAGTGAAAAATTTAAATCTAATTGATTTATGAAGACCAGTCCCCATGCTTGTCTCAGAGCAGCGCGAAACGGTGCTGAAATAGTTGACGCGGGTAGGCTATTGCTTCAAATTCTATTATAACAATTGGATGACTTTGGGTGTTCCAGTAGGCAACAATTTGTTGCCTTATTTAGCCTGCTTTATCCTTAAAAGAACTCCAGCACAGAGAAGAGAAAGGGGCCTTAAATAATTAAACAATAAAGCAATTGAATTCACAAATGCATTTAACTGTTTTTAATATTGGCCATCAACCAAAAACACAGCATCTACCATGGTATTCCATTTCCAGCGAGACTATTCAAGCCATCGACTCACTGATGGTTGAAGATGATGAGCGATCGGCAAAGGCAATCTGGAATCTGCTGGCATCACGGCACAACATCGCTCTAATCACAGAAGACCGTTGAAGAAACTTGAGTGGACTTATGGAAAGGCTCTGTAAGACATTTTATTTATATACACACACACACACACAGTGGCAAAAAAAAATTCTGCATAAATTGGTCATAAAATTTGATCTGATCTTCATCTAGATCACAACAATAGATCTGTGCATATTTGTTAACAACAGCTGGTGCACGAAATCTAAGGAAGTCTCTAGATTTTGCTCACCTGATGTAGAGTAGAGAGTTTTCAGCTATACTTTTCGTGGCTGTTTATTTACCACCACAGAAAGATGCTGTATGAGGAAATAAGCAAACAGGAAACCACTCACCCAGAGGCGGTGCTCCTAGTGGCCGGAGACTTTAATGCAGGGAAACTTAAATAGGTTCTACCAAATTTCTATCAACATGTTAAATGTGCAACCAGAGGGAAAAGAATTCTAGATCACCTGTACTCCACACACATTCCTAATCAATCCTCAGGTACCCTAATATGTAAATAAACGATCAAATTTAAGACGGAGAATACTGGAGACCATTACCGGAGATAAATAACGGAACGCGCAACAAACACTACAGCCAAAATGGGAGCCACTTAGAAAAACTACAAATTCTAGCTCATTTTTCAAAAAACAAGCCTGAAACTCTTTCTAAAGACTTGACATCTAGTGGAGGCCCTAGGAACTGCAATCTGGGAGGTCTTCCTTTTTTATTCCCATTCCCAGCCATTGTAATCAGTGGTGAGCTGAAAAAAAAACTATTCTGGATGGATTGTCCTCAGGTTTTCACCTGCCATATCAGTTCTGTTATACTCAGACATTTTTTTAACAGTTTTGGAAACTGTAGAGTGTTTTCTATCCAATACTGCCAATTTTATGCATATCCTAGCTTCTGGGCCTGAGTAACGGGCAGTTTACTTTGAGCACCTCATTCATCCAAACGTCCGAATACTGCCCCCTAGCCCGAAGAAGTTAATATTAGACATCACGCACCAGCAGTTGTTGACAAATAGACACACACCCCCACCCCTCGTCTTACCAGACCTAGCTTCTCTGTTCTGCCGGTGCATGGAAAATCCTGCCAGCTTTATATTATCCGTGTCGTCGTTCAGCCACGACTCGGTGAAACATAAGATATTACAGTTTTTAATGTCCCGTTGGTAGGATAATCTTGATCGTACGCCATCGATTTTATTTCCCAATGATTGCACATTGGCCAATAGAACGGATGGGAGTTTACTCGCTTGCCTACAAATTTTCAGAAGGTAGCCCAACCTTTTTCTCCGTCTTTTCTTCACGCAAATGACGGGGATTTGGGCCTGTTACCGGGAAAGCAGTATATCCTTCCCGTCAAACTCGTTAAGGAAGAAAAAAATATTCTTCCAGTTCAAAGTGAGTAATCGCTATTCTGATGTCCAGAAGTTATTTTCAGTCATAAGAGATGGTAGCAGCAACATTATGTACAAAATAAGTAAATAAAGAGGTTATGTACAACGCGAAAAAACAAACAAATGGCACAGTTTGTTAGGAGCACGTAAAACGTCAGCCATCCCCTCCGGCGCCATTATACATCTTTGTAGTGACTGGGTCTATTGATACACCATCAAAAGCGTAGTTAACCTCTATGGGCTAGGTGGGACGCTAGCGTCCCCCCCGTGGTGCACTCCATCAACAGCAGGTGCATTTCAAGAGCGGCAAATTTGAATCCAAATAAATGTCAAAATTCAAATTTTTCAAACATACAACTATTTTACACCCTTTGAAAGATAAACATCTCCTTAATCTAACCACGTTTTACGATTTCAAAAAGGTTTTACGGCGAAAGCATAAATTTAGAGTATGTTAGGACAGTACATTTACAAGAGTTGTGTGTAATGTTTTGTCAAGTCAAAGACAGGGTCACCAAAACCATAAAACCAGCTAAAATGATGCACTAACCTTTTACAATCTCCATCAGATGACACTCCTAGGACATTATGTTAGACAATGCATGCATTTTTAGTTCTATCAAGTTCATATTTATATCCAAAAACAGCGTTTTACTATGGCATTGATGTTGAGGAAATCGTTTCCCTCCAATAACCGGCAGTCAAGTCAACACCACAAATTAAATAATTAAAATTAGAAAACATTGGTAAAATATTATATTGTCATTTAAAGAATTATAGATTTACATCTCTTGAACGCAATCAACTTGCCAGATTTAAAAATAACCTTACTGGGAAATCACACTTTGCAATAATCTGAGCACTGCACCCAGAAAAATACGCGTTGCGATACAGACTAGACGTCATGTTGGGGAGATCTAAAATCGAAAATACTATGTAAATAATCCATTACCTTTGATTCTCTTCATCAGATGTCACTTCCAGGTATCACAGGTCCATAACGAATGTAGTTTTGTTCAAAAAAGCTCATCATTTATGTCCAAAAATCTCCGTCTTGTTAGCACATGATCTAAGCCAGCCGGACTTCTCGTCATGAACGAGGGGAAAAAATATATTTACGTTCGTTCAAACATGTCAAACGTTGTATAGCATAAATCATTAGGGCCTTTTTTAACCAGAACATGAATAATATTCAAGGTGGACGAATGCATACTCTTTTATAACGTATTGGAACGAGGGTACCCAACATGAACTCGCGCGCCAGGTGTCTAATGGGCCATCATCGTTCCATGGCTCTTGTTCGGTCAGATCTCCCTCCAGAAGACTCAAAACACTTTGTAAAGGCTGGTGACATCTAGTGGAAGCAATAGGAAGTGCCAAAATATTCCTCAGCCCCTGTGTTTTTCAATGGGATAGGTTTAAAGGTAATACAACACATCAGGTATCCACTTCCTGTCAGAAAATGTCTCAGGGTTTTGCCTGCCAAATGAGTTCTGTTATACTCACAGACACCATTCAAACAGTTTTAGAAACTTTAGAGTGTTTTCTATCCATATATAATAAGTATATGCATATTCTAGTTACTGGGTAGGATTAGTAACCAGATTAAATCGGGTACATTTTTTTAATCCAGCCATGCAAATACTGCCCCCTAGCCCTAACAGGTTAATAACTTAGCCATGCTCAAAGGGATAGTCAATGTCTGCTTTTTTTATACCCATCTACCAATAGGTGCCTTTCATTGCGACGCATTGGAAAACCTACCTGGACTTTGTGGTTGAATCTGTGTTTGAAATTCACTGCTCAACTGAGGGACCTTATAATTGTGTATGTGGGGTACAGAGATGAGGAAGTCATTCAAAAATCATGTTAAACACTATTACTGTCCATGCGTCTTATTATGTGACTTGAACATCAAATGTTTACTTATTGAGGTTTGCCATAACAAAAGGGTTCAATACTTATTGACTCCAGACAATTCAGCTTTACATTTTTATTAATTTGTAAAATGTTCTAAACACAATTTCACTTTGACATTGTGTGTGTTTGTAGGCCAGTGACGAAAAAATCTAAATTTAATTAATCAGTTTATAATTCAGTTTGTAACATAATGTAGGAAAAGTCAAGGGGTGTGAATTCTTTCTGAAGTGCGTGAATTGGACAATATTGCTGTCCTGCCTGAGCATTCAAAATGTAACGAGTACTTTCGAGTGTCTGGGAAAATGTATGGGAGTAAAAAGTGCATATTTTCTTTAGGAATGTAGTGGCGTTAAAGTGGTCAAAAATATAAATAGTAAAGTACATAAACATTTGAAGATGGAAGTTTACATACACTTATGTTGGAGTCATTAAAACTCGTTTTCCAACCACTCCACACATTTCTTGTTAACAAACTATAGTTTTGGCAAGTCGGTTAGGAGATCTACTTTGTGCATGACACAAGTAATTTTTACAGCAATTGTTTACAGACAGATTATTTCACTTATAATTCAATGTATCACAATTACAGTGGTTCAGAAGTTTATGTACACTAAGTTGACTGTGCCTTTTAAACAGCTTGGAAAATTCCAGAAAATGTCATGGCTTTAGAAGCTTCTGATAGGCTAATTGACATCATTTGAGTCATTTGGAGGTGTACCTGTGGATGTATTTCAAGGCCTACCTTCAAACTCAGTGCATCTTTGCTTGACATCATGGGAAAATCTAAAGAAATCAGCCAAGACCTCAGAATTTTTTTTGAAGAAATCCACAAGTCTGGTTCATCCTTTTGGAGCAATTTCCAAATGCCTGAAGGTACCATGTTCATCTGTACAAACAATAGTACGCAAGTATAAACTCCATGGTACCACGCAGCCGTCATACCGCTCAGGAAGGAGACGCGTTCTGTCTCCTAGAGTTGAACGTACTTTGGTGCGAAAAGTGCAAATCAATCCCAGAGCAACAGCAAAGGACCTTGTGAAGATGATGGAGGAAACAGGTACAAAAGTATCTTTAACCACATTAAAACGAGTCCTATATCGACATAACCTTAAAGGTCACTCAGCAAGGAAGAAGCTACTGCTCCAAAACCGCTATAAAAAGCCAGACTACGGTTTGCAACTGCACAGTACAGATCATACTTTTAAGAGAAATGTCCTCTGGTCTGATGAAACAAAAATAGAACTGTTTGGCCATAATGACCATCGTTATGTTTGGAGGAAAAAGTGAGAGGCTTGCAAGCTGAAGAACACCATCCTAACCCTGAAGCACGGGGGTGGCAGCATCATATTGTGGGGGTGCTTTGCTGCAGGAGGGACTGGTGCACGTCACAAAATAGATGGCATCATGAGGATGGAAATTATGTGGATATATTGAAGCAACATCTCAAGACATCAGTCAGGAAGTTCCAGCTTGGTCGCAAATGGGTCTTACAAATGGACAATGACCCTAAGCATACTTCTGGAATTATGGCAAAATGGCTTAAGGACAGCAAAGTCAAGGTATTGGAGTGGCCATCACAAAGCCCTGACCTTAATCCTATAGAAAATTCATGGGCAGAAGTGAAAAAGCGTGTGTGAGCAAGGAGGCCTACAAACCTGACTCAGTTACACCAGCTCTGTCAGGAGAAATGGGCAAAAATCCACCCAATTTATTGTGGGAAGCTTGTAGAAGGCTACCCAAAACGTTCGACCCACGTTAAATAATTTAAAGGCAATGCTACCAAATACTAATTGAGTGTATGTAAAGGGATTTTTTACTCTGAATAAATGTCAGGAATTGTGAAAAACTGAGTTTAAATGTATTTGGCTAAGGTGTATGTAAACTTCTGACTTCAACTGTGTATGTGTTTTGTCAGTCCCTTAAAACCTGTGGGCATTTCACACCACTGTGCAGCGATCCAGGATCTCCCAGATGGTGCTGTAACACACGCGCACACACCCTGGCAGACTATTGTACCATTTCAACAGATAAAGCCATGTCAATATAATATCTGCTACTAACATATCTTTACCTTTGGAGATTTGAGGAACATATGGATTATGTTAGGACATGCTATATGTAACCCTTAATGTGCTGTGATCTTAATGCTGATCCTTCCATGGTTCCCCATTATCCGTTCTGCCATGGCATGGGGTGTCACTGGCCACACTGTACCCTAGGGAGAGCACTGCTCCCTGGGCATGATTAGATGGATGGATTTGGGGGTGGTTCCATGGCTTGGGTCTTTTGTTATTGTCATAATCCCTTCTTTCAGAGCTGGGAGGCCACCACACACTGTAGCCCATTTAGAGCATTCCTCCCTGAGCATGATTTGTTGGGTTAAAGGTGTAGGGTCATGCCAGGGGTGATTTAAGCCACACTAAGCTGGCAATAAAGGTAAAGCACAGCTGTTACTGTTGCTTGTTACTGTATATTTTGTAATGTATTGTTCACTGCCCAGAACTTGACGACTGGAGAAATTGTACTGTATATGTATTGTATCCCTCTTTTCAGTTATGTTAGTTACCAGTGTGTTTTTTTGCTGATACAAAGAGTAAGCCTGGTGCTGGACTAAAGAGCACGCTCCATTGATGTAGCTTTTTAGTCCAGGACTAGGCTTATCTGTGTCTAGGACACCGCTCCTCAATATATACAGTACCAGTCAAAAGTTTGGACACACCTACCCATTCAAGGGTGTTTCTTTATTTGTACTATTTTCTACATTGTACAATAATAGTGAAGACATCAAAACTATTAAATAACACATATGGAATCATGTAGTAACCAAAAAAGTGTTATATAAAATATTGTGATTTGTTTTTGAGATTCTTCAAATAGCCACCCTTTGCCTTGATGACAGCTTTGCATACTCTTGGCATTCTCTCAACCAGCTTCATTAGGTAGTCACCTGGAATGCATTTCAATTAACAGGTGTGCCTTGTTAAGTTAATTTGTGGAATTTCTTTCCTTAACGCATTTGTGCCAATCATTTGTGGTGTGAAAAGGTAGGGGGGGTATACAGAAGACAGATCAAATAAGCAAAGAGAAATGACAGTCCATCATTATTTTAAGACATGAATGTCAGTCAATGTAGAAAATGTCAAGAACTTTTAAAGTTTCTTCAAGTGCAGTCTCCAAAACCATCAAGTGCTATGATGAAACTGGCTCTCTAGAGTTCAGGGATGCAAACTAGTCACCTTTTGGCGAAATTCGACGTTTTGAATCCAAAATAGGTGAAGCAGTTTGGAGCAGTACTGGCTGTATCCAGTACTGACTGTATCCAAGGCTCAGCCAATCGTTTACTTAACAACAGAATGCAGAGCAGCAAGCGACTGAAGAGAGAAGAGACAACCAATTTGCTAGTTACAGCATCAGCGTGCGCTCTGGAAAGACAGCATAGAGTAGAAAGGCAGTTACAGCAGCTCGTCCCCTGATGATAACGAAGAGTTAACGTTAGGTGAGAAGCCTGACCACGGAGACGGGGGTAAGAAGGTGATGAAGCGTACTTCATGAGCTGTAACTGACAAACAACTGGCATTTGGAAAGTTTGAGGTGAGGCCTGAGGAAGAAAGTGTGGTGGAACAAGTATTAGCATTGTTAGTTGTCTTGCTAGCTGGATCGAATTCTCCGTTAGCTAGCCAAAGAAATGTTGAGAAACATTAGCCAACTCATCTGATCAAATAATTGAGTTCATGGTGTCAAAATTAGCTTGCTAATAAAGTCAGACAGCTAACTTTAGCTAGCTAACGTTACAACATCAGATGAGTTAACATTTAGTAACCTAACCAATTCACTATAGTATTGACGTTAACTGGTATATGACTCCTTGCCGTTGAAGTTATAACGCGTTAGTTGCTTAATGGACCCTAGCGATCAGTGTGAAATGTTAACTAGCTAACGAACTAACCACTATCTGTTAACTAATGTTTTCCCTCTACAGTATGTTGTTAATTTTCAGAATGAGAGAATTGAGTGAAAATGAGGCTTTTACTGGTTAAACAAGTGGATTCAGGGATCAAGGGTAGCTGGAGTTGGGCCTGGCTTAAGCTGGATGCCACTATAGAGGTGAAGGGAACATCACACACTTTCCCTCTTTCTCACTTTTGCTGGCACATTTTGTAGAAATTGTTTAATGTGCTGTGTAGCCCAAAGATATTGTTTTTGTTGTATTGAACTTGACAGTAACGTGTATGTGTGAGAGAGTGGGATTATAATTTTTGTGCACTTGATCGATGTCTTTAGTGGCCACTATAATATAGCAAAAATAGAATGCCTGTTTGTTTCATTCTATTTCTACTTTAAGATGAGGTTTTTTCCCCCAAGTGCAATATTTATGTGTGTGTTCACAAGCGTTCTGTTATAAAGGCTGTCATGGCTAACTGCAATATTAGTGTATTGTTTTTTTCTCAAGACTTGAGTGTCATTTGCAGTAAAGTCTAGGTGACAAATAACATTGAATTGCTTTCTTTACATTTTTTTAGCTGTGAGTTAGGTTCACATTAACCACTTTTTATTTTACACACAGAGACTGATCATGTTCACGAATTACTGCAAAGAAACTACTACTAAAGGACACCAATAAGAAGAAGATTTGCTTGGGCCAAGAAACACGAGCAATGGACATTACACCAGTGGAAATTTGTCCTGTGGTCTGATTTAGTCCAAATTTGAGTTTTTTTTGTTCCAACTGCCGTGTCTTTGAGGCTCTGAGTAGGTGAACGGATGATCTCCGCATGTGTGGTTCACACCGTGAAGCATGAAGGAGGTGATGGTGTGGGTGTGCTTTGCTGGTGACACTGTCCATGATCATGGCTGCCACATCATTCTGCAAAGATATGCCATCCCATCTGGTTTGTGCTTAGTTGGACTATCATTTGTTTTTCAACAGGACAATGACCCAACACACCTCCAGGCTGTGTAAGGGCTATTTGGCCAAGTAGGAGAGTGATGGAGTGCTGCATCAGATGACCTGGCCTCCACAAATCAACCGACCTCAACCCAATTGAGATGGTTTGGGTTGAGTTGGACCGCAGTGTGAAGGAAAAGCATCCAACAAGTGCTTAGCATATGTGGGAACTCATTCAAGACTGTTGGAGTAGCATTCCAGGTGAAACTGGTTGAGAGAATGCCAAGAGGAGTGCAAAGCTGCCATCAAGGCAAAGGGTGGCTACTTTGAAGAATCTGTTTATCACATTTTTTGCTTACTACATGATTCCATATGTGTTATTTTATAGTTTTGATGTCTTCGCTATTATTCTACAATGTAGAAAATAGTGAAAATAAATAAAAACCCTTGAATGAGTAGGCGTGTCAAAACTTTTGACTGGTACTGTATGTATGTTATTTTACTGCTATAGGATGTAATTTACTATTATGTATTGATTTTGAACCCTACCGTTTTTCACTCTTTATGCGGTGCACAATGCAGAGAACACCGGAGTGGAGAATAATCATTTAATTACCATAGTGAATTATTGTAATGTTTGTTTGTGTCAATTAATGCCTTAAGGGATGGGATGCCAATTGGCGATTTGACACGAAAATAAAATGTAATTCATTCATATACACCATAAACGTGCTGATGGTTTTGTGTGTGTGTGTGTGTGTGTGTGTGTGTGTGTGTGTGTGTGTGTGTGTGTGTGTCTGTCTGTCTTCTCCAGTCTCTCTGCAGGACATCAACATGCGTAAAGCGTTTAAGAGCAGTACCATCCAGGACCAACAGGTGGTCTCACGAACCTCAGTCCCCAACCCTGTGGTAGAGATGTACCATCGCTGTGACAAACCTCCACCTCTCAACATACTCAGTACCTATAGGTTAGTACCTTTTTAGTATACTTATCTTCTAGCCTGACTACCCATCCACATCGATCTGGCCAAACACCACACCCACCAGCATTTCTTCTCCACAATGAGTCTGGATTTGCTTTCCTCCCTGACGTCTTGTAGAATGCAAACACATTCTGACCGTTTGAATTGGTCCTGGAAACCGATGGGTTGGGCCAGACCTGACCTGGCCTAACATCATTGGCTTTGATACTCTGATAGGTTTGAGATTATCCAATGGCTGATTAATTTGTTTTGTACACTGCCCCTCATTTTGACGATAGGCAACTTGGTTAGTTAGACCTCTGGTTAGTTGGTTAGTTAGACCTCTGTCCCCCACCCTGTGGTAGTGATGTACCATTGCTGTGACAAACCTCCACCTATCAACATACTCAGCCTCTATAGGTCAGTACCTCAGTATACTCAGCCCCAATAGTCAGCCTGTAGTTCAGTTAAACCACCACCTCTCTGAAAGCATACAGGTAAGATCATCCTCACCATTGCTGTGAATCCCAGTCTGATGCTGAGAAAGGCACATCACTGACCCAACACTGTGAATGACTAATGCAATCGATGCAATGCACCTGACCCATTTCGATCTCTCTCGTCCTCCCTTCTCTCTCTCGCTCTCTCTCTCTCTCTCTCTCTCTCTCTCTCCATCCCTCTCTCCAGGGATGATAAGAAGGATGCGTTGAAGTTCTACACAGACCCCTCCTACTTCTTCATGCTGTGGAAAGAAAAGATGCTGCAGGCCACGGAGGACAAGAGGAAGGAGAAGAGACGACAGAAGGTGTGTGTGTGTGTGTGTGTGTGTGTGTGTGTGTGTGTGTGTGTGTGTGTGTGTGTGTGTGTGTGTGTGTGCGCGCGCAAGTATGCAGGTGCGTGTGTGCTCGGTCTCTTCATTCTCTCTGTCACTGCCTCTTTCTCTCCCCCTCTTTCTTTCGCTCTGTGCCTCTGGTAGTTGTCTAATTGCTGATAGTGATTGTGTTCAAACATGTCAAGTCAACTTCTGTCACTAGAGTCACTCCAGTGTGTGTGAGGGTGTGCTGAACTTTACTATACTGTATGCTTGAATGGGGAAAGCGAGAATGTCATCCATTACTGCTTCACTGCTATGTTTTTTGCATCTCCACATGCTTCTGTTTATCATTCTGTCTTTATCTCACGTTCCATTTGCTTTGCTGCATTATAATCCGGACCGTGTGTGTTGAACTCAACCACACTCTCACGCCCATTCTACTTCCCATTCCCTGAGAAACACAACCCCTCTTGCTGTCTAAAGACAACTTCAGTTATAACCCCTCTCTCGGATATCTACAGTGCATTCGGAAAGTATTCAGACACCTTGGATTTTTCCACATTTTGTTAGTTACAGCCTTATCGTAAAATGCATTACAAAAAAAAAAATCCTTATCAATCAGTTTTGAAAAAGGTGGCCAGTAATAAACTGGTCTTAAACATCTCTAAAACTAAGAGTATTGTATTTGGTACAAATCATTCCCTAAGCTCTTGTCCTCAGCTAAATCTGGTGATGAATGGTGTTGCTGTTGAACAAGTTGAGGAGACTAAATTACTTGGTGTGACCTTAGATTGTAAACTGTCATGGTCTATTAGAGGTCGACCGATTTTATGATTATTTTTTTTCAACGCCGATACCAATTATTGGAGGACCAAAAGCCGATAGCAATTTTTTTGGTATATATTTGTAATAATGACAATTACAACAATACTCAATAAACACGTTTATTTTAACTTAATATAATACATCAATAAAATCAATTTAGTCGCAAATAAATAATGAAACATGTTCAATTTGGTTTAAATAATGCAAAACAGAGTGTTGGAGAAGAAAGTAAAAGTGCAATATCTGCCATGTAAAAAAGCTAACGTTTAAGTCCTTGCTCAGAACATGAGAACATATGAAAGCAGGTGGTTCCTTTTAACATGAGTCTTCAATATTCCCAGGTAAGAAGTTTTAGGTTGTAGTTATTATAGGACTATTTCTCTCTATACCATTTGTATTTCATATACCTTTGACTATTGGATGTTCTAATAGGTACTTTAGTATTGCCAACCTAATCTCGGGAGTTGATAGGCTTGAAGTCATAAACAGCGCCATGCTTGAAGCATTGCGAAGAGCTGCTGGCAAACGTAGGAAAGTGCTGTTTGAATGAATGCTTACGAGCCTGCTGCTGCCTACCACTGCTCAGTCAGACTGCTCTATCAAATCATAGACTTAATTATAATATAATAACACACAGAAATACGAGCCTTAGGTCATTAATATGGTAAAATCCAGAAACTATCAATTCGAAAACAAAATGTTTATTCTTTCAGTGAAATAGGGAACTGTTCCGAATTTTATCTAACGGGTGGCATCCATAAGTCTAAATATTGCTGTTACATTGCACAACCTTCAATGTTATGTCATAATTATGTACAATTCTGGCAAATTAGTTCGCAACGAGCCAGGCGGCCCAAACTGTTGCATATACCCTGACTCTGCGTGCAATGAATGCAAGAGAAGTGACACAATTTGCCTAGTTAATATTGCCTGCTAACATGAATTTCTATTAACTAAATATGCAGGTTTAAAAAAATATACTTCTGTGTATTGATTTTAAGAAAGGTGTTGATGTTTATGGTTAGGTACATTTCGTGCAACGATTGTGCTTTTTTCGCTAATGCACTTTTGTTAAATCATCCCCGTTTGGCGAAGTTGGCTGTCTTTGTTAGGAAGAAATGGTCTTCACACAGTTCGCAACGAGCCAGGCGGCCCAAACTGCTGCATATACCCTGACTCTGTTTCATAGAACGCAAGAGAAGTGACACAATTTCCCTAGTTAAAATAAATTAATGTTAGAAGGCAATATTAACTAAATATGCACTTTTAAAAAAAATATATATACTTGTGTATTGATTTTAATTAAGGTGTTGATGTTTATGATTAGGTACACATTGGTGCAACAACAGTGCTTTATTTCGCGAATGCGCTTGTTAAATCACCCGTTTGGCGAAGTAGGCTGGGATTCAATGATAAATTAACAGGCACTGCATCGATTATATGCAACGCAGGACAAGCTAGATAAACTAGTAATATCATCAACCATGTGTAGTTAACTAGTGATTATGTTAAGATTGATTGTTTTTTTATAAGATAAGTTTAATGCTAGCTAGAACCTTACCATGGCTCCTTGCTGCACTCGTAAAACAGTGCAATGTAATCGGTGTCCAAAAATGCCGATTACCGATTGTTCTGAAAACTTGAAATCGGCTCTAATTAATCGGCCGACCTCTAATATATAAATATATATATATATATATATATACACACACACACACACACACAACAGCTTTATAATAAAATGATTAAATTGTTTATTTTCTTCATCAATCTACACGCAATACCCCATAATGACAAAGTGAAAAAAGGTTTTTAGAAATGTTTTCGTATGAATTCAGACCCTTTGCTATGAGACTCGAAATTGAGCTCAGGTGCATCCTGTTTCCATTGATCATCCTTGAGAAGTTTCTACAACGTGATTTGAGTCCACCTGTCGTAAATTAAATTGATTGGACATGATTTTGAAAGGCAAGCACCTGTCTATATAAGGTCCCACAGTTGACAGTACATATCAGAGCTAAAACCAAGCCGTGAGGTCGAAGGAATTGTCCTTAGCGCTCCGAGACAGGATTGTGTCGAGGCACAGATCTGGGGAAGGTTACCCAAAAAATTATCCAGCATTGAAGGTCCCCAAGAACACATTGGCCTCCATCATTCTTAATAAATGGAAGAAGTTTGGAACCACCAAGACTATTCCTAAGAGCTGGCTGGAGGTGACCAAGAACCCGATGGTCAATCTGACACAGCTCCAGAGTTCCTCTGTGGAGATGAGAGAAACTTCCAGAAGGACAACCATCTCTGCAGCGCTCCACCAATCAGGCCGTTATGGTAGAGTGGCCAGACGGAAGCCACTCCTCAGTAAAAGGTACATGACAGCCCACTTGGAGTTTCACCAAAAAGCACCATAAAAAATAATTATCTTTGGTCTGATGAAACCAAGATTGAACTCGTTGGCCTGAATGCTAAGCGGCACGTCTGGAGGAAACCTGGCACCATCATTATGGTGAAGCATGGTGGTGGCAGCATCATGCTGTGGGAATATTTTTCAGCGGTAGGGACTGGGAGACTAGTCAGTATTGAGGGAAAGATGAATGGAGCGAAGTAATGCGAGGTCCTTGATGAAAATCTGCCCCAGATTGCTCAGGACCCCTGACTGGGGGGGGTGAAGATTCACCTTCCAACGGGACAACGATCCTAAGCACACAGCCAAGATAACACAGGAGTGGCTTCGGGATATGTCTCTGAATGTTCTTAAGTGGCCCAGCCAGAGCCCTGACTTGAACCTGGATCAAACATCTCTGGGGAGACCTGAAAATAACTGTGCCAAGACGCTCCGCATCCAACCTGACAGAGCTTGAGCGGATCTGCAGAGAAGAATGGGAGAAGCTCCCCAAATACAGGTGTGCCAAGCTTGTAGCGTCATACCCAAGAGACTCTAGGCTGTAATCGCTGCCAAAGTACTGAGTGAAGGGTCTGAATACTTATGTTTTGTATTTTTAATAAATGTGCTAAAATGTCACAACCTATTTTTGTGTTATCTTTATGGGGTATTGTATGTTGATTGATGAGGGAAAAAATAAATGTAATACATTTTAGAATAAGACTGTAACATAACAAAATGTGGAAAAAGTCAAGTGCTCTGAACAATTTCCAAATGCACTGTATATCCCGCCTTTCTGTCCCCCTCCTGTCTTCTGTCCCATCTTCTCCCTCACTCTGCTTCTACTCCCCCGTGCCACTATCGCCCCTGTAGACCTCCAGACTTTCACCAGTAGACTGTCTCCTCCTCTTCCCCTCTCTTTTCCCCTACTCTGTCTCTCCCATTTTGTATAACCATAGTATATCTAATGTGTTAGAGCTCTCTATCTCCACGTCTCTCCATCCAGACCAGCTGTCCGACCCACTCTGACCAGGGTAGACCCCACAGCAGACAGGCTCCACCTCGCAGCCCACTACCCAGCTCCGTAAGACCGCCACATCCACAGCTATGTTACCGTGTCTCCCGTCCTTGTTTCCTCCTGGGTCCTCTGGGTGTCTCACTGTTCCTTGTCCAGTGTCCCTTGCGTGTTCAATGTCTTCTACGTCCCTGTTCCCTATGTCCCCTGTCCATGTCTCCGCCCAGCTCCGTAAAACGTCTCCTCCCAGCTCCCAGACCCCTCCGTCTGCGTGTCCCCCTCCCGTCTCTGTCCCTCCACCAAACTGGTCCCTTATACCAATCCAGCTATGTTTGGGACTGTTTTATGTTGTGTCGATTATGTTTTATATTGCTTAACATTGCTTAAAAGTTTGGCTTATAGTGGGACTGGGTGAATTCTTCTGGTCGAAGGTGTGTGAAAATGGTGGAATGGCTCTTGCTCTCTCTGTTTGTCCCTGTGTGAAGAGACTACTATCCATAATAAATGTAGCCCTTTGTATTTGTTTGTCTCTCCTTCCTCCACTCCGCTCCGTCACTCTATCAGGAGCAGCACAAACAGGTAGAGGACCCAGGAAGGGAGGTGAAGAAGGTTCGTAAGGCCCGTAATCGCAGACAGGAGTGGAATATGATGGCTTATGACAAGGAGTTCCGCCCCGATACCAGACTAACCCCCTCACCCTATCACGGAATGTCCTCCGAGGGGTCGCTATCACCCGATAACAGGTGAGCCCAGAATCAATTAATTGGTATTTTTCCACATTTTGTTACGTTACAGCTTTATTGTAAAATGGATAACATGATGTTTTTTTTCTTGTCCATCTACAGACAATACCCCATTATGACAAATCAATCACAGGTTTTTGGAAATGTTTGCACATTTATATATTACAAAACATTTAATATATATATAATTTACAGTTGAAGTCGGAAGTTTACATACACTTATGTTAGAATCATTAAAACTCGTTTTTCAACCACTCCACAAATTTCTTGTTAACAAACTATAGTTTTGGCAAGTCGGTTTGTGCATGACACAAGTCATTTTTCCAACAATTGTTTGCAGACAGATTATTTCACTTATAATTCGCTGTATCACAATTCCAGTGGGTTAGAAGTTTACATACACTAAGTTGACTGTTCCTTTTAACAGCTTGGAAAATTCCAGAAAATTTTGTCATGTCTTAAGAAGCTTCTGAAAGGCTAATTGACATAATTTGAGTCAATTGGAGGTGTACCTGTGGATGTATTTCAAGGCCTACCTTGAAACTCAGTGCCTCTTTGCTTGACATCATGGGAAAATCAAAAGAAATCAGCCAAGTCCTCCAGAAAAAAATGGTAGACTTCCACAAGTCTGGTTCATCCTTGGGAGCAATTTCCAAACACCTGAAGGTACTACGTTCATCTGTACAAACAATAGTACTGGAAGGAGATGCGTTCTGTTTCCTAGAGATGAACGTACTTTGGTGAGAAAAGTGCAAATCAATCCCAGAACAACAGCAAAGGACCTTGTGAAGATGCTGGAGGAAACGGGTCCAAAAGTATCTATATCCACAGTAAAACGAGTCCTATATAGACGTAACCTGAAAGGCCGCTCAGCAAGAAAGAAGCCACTGCTCCAAAATCGCCATAAAAAAGCCAGACTACGGTTTGCAACTGCACATGGGGACAAAGATTGTACCTTTTTGAGAAATGTCTTCTGGTCTGATGAAACAAAAATAGAACTGTTTGGCCATAATGACCATCGTTATGTTTGGAGGAAAAAGGGGGAGGCTTGCAAGCTGAAGAACACCATCCCAACCCTGAAGCACGGGGGTGGCAGCATCATGTTGTGGGGGTGCTTTGCTGCGGGAGGGACTTGTGCACTTCACAAAATAGATGGCATCATGAGGGAGGAAAATGCTGTGGATATATTGAAGCATCATCTCAAGACATCAGTCAGGAAGTTAAAGCTTGGTCCCAAATGTGTCTTACAAATGGACCATGACCCCAAGCATACTTCCAAAGTTGTGGCAAAATGGCTTAAGGACAACAAAGTCAAGGTATTGGAGTGGCCATGACAAAGCCCTGACCTCAATCCCATAGAAAATTTGTGGGCAGAACTGAAAAAGCGTGTGCGAGCAAGGAGGCCTACAAACCTGACTCAGTTACACCAGGAGGAATGGGCAAAAATTCACCCAACTTATTGTGGGGAGGTTGTGGAAGGCTACCCAAAACGTTTGACCCAAGCTAAACATTTTAAAGGCAATGCTACCAAACTTCTGACCCACTGGGAATATGATGAAAGAAATAAAATATGAAATAAATCATTTTCTCTACTATTGTTCTGACATTTCACATTCTTAAAATAAAGTGATGATTCTAACTGACCTAAGACAGGGAACTTTTACTAGGATTAAATGTCAGGAATTGTGATAAACTGAGTTTAAATGTATTTGTCTAAGGTGTATGTAAACTTTCGACTTCAATTGTATAGTACCAGTGAAAAGTTTGGACACACCTACTCATTCAAGGGTTTTCTTTATTTTTACTATTTTCTACATTGTAGAATAGTGGTGAAAACATCAACTATTAAATAACACATGTAATCATGTAGTAACCAAAAAAGTGTTAAACAAATCAAAATAGATTTGAGCTTCTTCAAATAGCCACCCTTTGTCTTGACAGCTTTGCATACTCTTGATGTTCTCTCAACCAGCCTCATAAGGAATGCTTGTCCAACAGTCTTTAAGGAGTTCCTAATTATGCTGAGTACTTGTTGGCTGCTTTTCCTTCACTCTGCGGTCCAACTCATCCCAAACCATCTGAATTGGGTTGAAGGTGGGTGATTGTGGAGGCCAGGTCATCTTATGCAGCACTCCATCACTCTACTTCTTAGCCAAATTGCCCTTACACAGCCTGGAGGTGTGTTGGGTCAGTGTCCTGTTGAAAAACAAATGATAGTCCCACTAAGCACAAACCAGATGGGATGGCGTATCGCTGCAGAATACTGTGGTAGCCATGCTGGTTAAGTGTGCGTTGAATTCTAAATAAATCACTGACATTGTCACCATCAAACCACCCCCACGCCATCACACCTCCTCCTCCATGCTTCACGGTGGTAACCACACATGTGGAGATCATCCAGTCACTCACAAAGACATGGCGATTGGAACCAAAAATGTAAACTTTGGTCTCATCAGACCAAAGGACAGATTACCATTGGTCTAATGTCCATTGCTTGTGTTTCTTGGCCCAAGCAAGTCTCTTCTTCTTATTGGTTTCCTTTAGTTGTGGTTTCTTTGCAGCAATTCTACCATGAAGCCCTGATTCATGCAGTCTTTTCTGAACAGGTGATGTTGAGGTGTGCCGTTACTTGAACTCTGTGAAGCATTTATTTAGGCTGTAATTTCTAAGGCTGGTAACTCTAATGAACTTATCCTCTGCAGCAGAGGTAACTCTGGGTCTTCCTTTCTTGTGGCGGTCCTCATGAGAGCCAGTTTCATCATAGCGCTTGATGGTTTTTGCGACTGCACTTGAAAAACTTTCAAAGTTCTTGAATTTGTCCACATTTCTCTTTTGCTTTTTTGAGCTGTTCTTGCCATAATATGGACTTGGTCTTTTAGCAAATAGGGCTATCTTCTGTATACCAACCCTAATCGTCCAAACTTTTGACTGAGAACCTTCCAGAAGGACAACCATCTCTTCAGCACATCACCAAATCAGGCCTTTATGGTAGAGTGGCTAGACGGAAGCCACTCCTCAGTAAAAGGCACATGACAGCCTGCTTGGAGTTGCCAAAAGGCACCTAAAGGATTCTCAGACAATGAGAAACTAGATTTTCTGGTCTGATGAAACCAACATTGAACTCTTTGGCCTGAATGCCAAGCATCACATCTGGAGGAAACCTGGCACCATCCCTACAGTGAAGCAAGGTGGTGGCAGCATCATGCTGTGGGGATATTTTTCAGCAGCAGGGACTGGGAGGCTAGTCAGGATTGAGGCAAAGATGAGCGGAGCAAAGTACAGAGAGATCCTTGATGAAAACCTGCTCCACAGTACTCAGGACCTCTGACTGGGGCGAAGGTTCATCTTCGAACAGGACAACAACCCTAAGCACACAGCCAAGATAACGCAGGAGTGGCTTCGGGACAAATCTCTGAATGTCCTTTAGAGGCCCAGCCAGAGCCCAGACTTGAACCCGGATGAACATCTCTGGAGAGACCTGAAAATAGCTGTGCAGCAACGCTCCCCATCCAACCTGACCGACCCGGAGAAGATCTGCAGAGAAGAATGGGAGAAGCTCCCCAAATACAGGTATGCCAAGCTTGTATTGTCATACCCAAGAAGACTGAAGACTGTAATCGCTGCCAAAGGTGCTACAACAAATTACTTAGTAAAGGGTCTGAGTACTTATGTAAATGTGATATTTCACTTAATTATTTTTAATAAATTAGCAAAATATCTGAACCTGTTTTTACTTTGTCATTATGGGGTATTGTGTGTAGATTTGATGGGGGAGAAAATTTAATACATTTTTAAATAAGGCTGTAACGTAACAAGATGTGGAAAATGTCATGGGTCTGAATATTTCCGAATGCAATGTACATGTGTCATGAATTGTTCAGTGACTGGCCAGCCTTCAGCGTGCTAAAGCACAGCCTAGCTCTCTTCTGCCCTCTGTTGGGTAAAATAAATGACCCCTCCTTACCCTCACTCTCCTCTCCTAGGTCTGTGGCATCAGACATGGGCGAGCTCTCCTACCCATCCAGCCCTAACCACCCCTCCCAGCCCCCCTCTGCCCCCCACCCCATCGACAGTGTCCCCCACCTCACCCAGACACCACAAACCCAGTCCTTAGACAGGGGTGGGTACCCCCGACCTAACCTCCCCTCTGGTGTAGTCGCTGGGGGAAGACATATCGCCTCTCTGGGGCGCACTCAGCACCCCCACGCACCCCCCGCCTCCTCTGAGGGGGGAGCACTCAATGGACCACGGCAGCAGTCAGTCAAGGACTGCAGGGCATATGGGTAAGAACACCACATAGAAATAGAATCATCGAACACTAAATTGACTGTGAATGTCGATTCTAGGAATTCTAATTCTCGAAGCCTTTGTAATTCTAGAAGAATATCTTTGACACTGACATTTGACATAACATTTCATTTGATTTGATTTGATTTTAGTTTTAAGAGGTTTGATTGAGCCAACAGATTTGCCCAATGTTGCCAATTCGTGTCTGATTGTGTTCTTTTTATCTCTCTCTCTCTCTCTCTCTCTCTCTCTCTCTCTCTCTCTCTCTCTCTTTCTCTCTCTTTCTCTCTCTCTCTCTCTCTCTCTCTCTCTCTCTCTCTCTCTCTCTCTCTCTCTCTCTGTCTTTCTCTTCCTCCTACCTTTAGCGGCCAGCCATCAGCCATCCCCGAGTACTTCACCCCCCCTGCCCCTCCCCCTCCCCCCCCCCTCATCCCGTCCGCCCAGACTGCCTTCGACTCCACCTCGTCCTCCCCCATTCTTCCCCCCGGGGCCGTGGCGGTCTTGCCCCGCCCTTACAGTCCCTCCCCTACTCCCCCCGCCCCCCCTGCCAACTATGTCCCCTCCCCCTCTCACGCCCCCTCCGGTGCCCCTCCCGCTGCACCCCCTCCTCCCCCACCTGGTCTACCCCCCTCCCATATCCTGTCTCTGGCTCACGCCATTGGTGGAGAAGCTCCTGCCACCAGGAAGGGCCAGATGCCGATGATTCCGATAAGCGACGCTCGCAGTGACCTGTTGGCTGCCATACGTAGAGGTGAGAAAGTTTGGGGGGGAGGGGGGTGTGTGTGTGTGTGTGGGGGGGGGTATGTTTGTGAATGTGTTTTTTTTTCTTGTTTAAGTTTGTTTTCGTGTTTGTGTGTGTGTGTGTGTGTGTGTGTGCGCTTAGGTGTGCTTCCGATCAGCAATGCTCGCAGTGAACTGCTGGCAGCCATACGCAGAGGTGAGACCGATAGAGGGTATGTGTGTGCGTGTGTGCATGGATACATGTGTATCCGCTTGTGAATGAGTACATTTAGCGTATGTGAAATGGCTAGCTAGTTTTCGGTGGTGTTGCACGATATACTGAAACTTCGGTACTTTGTTGATA
This sequence comes from Salmo salar, assembly GCF_965601325.2. Taxonomy (NCBI): domain Eukaryota; kingdom Metazoa; phylum Chordata; class Actinopteri; order Salmoniformes; family Salmonidae; genus Salmo; species Salmo salar. The sequence goes on along the minus strand of NC_138297.1, from coordinate 33,024,023 downwards.
CTGGAACATGAAAACCGGCTCAGTACTAGAATTTCTGTTACTTTCGGTACTTATGTCAAATGTGTCACGTTGTATACTTATTTAGAGGATCAAGTCTGTCTATCAGCGCAGCGGATGTCCTTTATAGCGCCAGAGCACTGTGCCTGCTCCACTTACTCATTGCTAGCTCTAGCCTGTCCTGAGGAACCACTGCACTCACTGGGAGTCTGGACTGCATCATGTTGGCTCACCACTTATGCTGCACAGAATGTTATCACACTTGAATACTGCATCACGGCATGTAGAAATGTTGAAAATGTTTATTACTGTTCGCAAAACAATGTCTATAAAGGCTAGAACACTTTACAATGCAAGAAGATACCGGTAACTTCCAGCGTTGTAGGCTAACTTTCCTTGCTAGCTTTGTTTGTCATAATATGCAAACCATAATGTAAATTATACTGATTTCAAAGCTGATTGTCACCAAAAACTTTATTCGTTCACATCGCCTCCCTTGCATCATTTCTCTCCCTCCAACTGACTTGAGTGCATGTGCCTCTTAAATAACCTCAACACTGGGTCTTGAAGAGACACCGCACACTTTTATGAAATAAGAAATTGCTTCTTCTATGAAAATGTTGTTGATCAGTACAATAAAATAAGTCCCAAATGAATGGGACACAGATTTTGTCATCTGCAGGCCCTTGATTTACCCAGTTTATCAATAGAGATTTACCATTCAAATAAATAAATTACCGTTATGTAGTAAGATTGATTGCAGAATTGTATAATTGGTGTATTAATGTGTACATAGTTGCCTGAAATATTGACATAAAAAATGTGTAATGTAATGATATTGAACTGAAAAGATTACCAACGATTGAACAGAGCAGTAGCTGAGTTTCTGTTTATCTGTATCGAGTATCATGATGGTATTGAGTATCGTGATACTAAACCTGGTATCGGTATCGAAGTCAAAATTCTGGTATCGTGACAACACTAGTTAGCTGTGTGTTTGTATCTTCCCTTTTGTGATGAGACCTAGAAGAAGATCATTCCCCTTAGAAGCATTGCTTTGGTGGACTGTAGGGTTGCAAAATTCCCAGGTTTTTCCAGAAATTCTGGTTGAAAGATTCACAGCATTGTGAGGGGGAAAAAACCTGGAAACTTTCTGAAAGTTACAGGGATTTTGCAACAGGTAAGGCTGCTTCTGTGGGTGATACGCTGTCCATGTGTTCAGAGGATCTCTGGTTCAAGCCCAGTGAGGGACAGGGACGGAAGCAATGCTGTTACACACACACAGCTTCATATGTATGAATCTATCTAACCCCTCACTCCCTCCTTCAAACCTTCCCTCCTTCCATCTCTCCAGGTATCCAGTTGAGGAAGGTCCAGGAACAGAGAGAGCAGGAAGCGAAGAGAGAGCCAGTTGGAAACGACGTGGCCACCATCCTATCACGTCGCATCGCCGTCGAGTACAGTGAATCAGATTCCGACTCCGGCGGGGAGGACAACGGGGAGTGGTCCGACTGAAATGGGTCAGCGGTCAATAGGTTAAGGGGGACAAGGGTTAGGGGTCAAGTGGAGGTGCTTGTGAGGAAAGGGTGTTCAAAACTTTATTCAAAATTATTGAATTCAATTTCTGTTGCCCACCACACACACACACACAGACTTTAAAGGGATAGACCAACCCCCAACCTACCTAACTCCCCCTCTCTAGCACATTGTTGTGTGCTTGAGTAGTATTGCTAAACACACTACATGACTTCTACTCAAGCACTATAACACAGTCAATCAAGCAATGCTATAGTAGAGGACTGCAGTACATACCAGTGTACAGTCGTGGCCAAAAGTTTTGACAATGACACAAATATTAATTTTCACAAAGTCTGCTGCCTCAGTTTGTATGATTGCAATTTGCATATACTCCAGAATGTTATGAAGAGTGATCAGATGAATTGCAATTAATTGCAAAGTCCCTCTTTGCCATGCAAATTAACTGAATCCCCCAAAAACATTTACACTGCATTTCAGCCCTGCCACAAAAGGTCCAGCTGACATCATGTCCGTGATTCTCTCGTTAACCTCTTGACGGTCGCCTAGGATAGGGGGCGCTACAGCGATTTTAAAAATAAAATAAAATTGTGCCTATTTTAAACGGCCTCCTACTCAAACTCAGAAGCTAGGATATGCATATAATTAATACTTGTGGATAGAAAACACCCTAAAGTTTCTAAAACTGTTTGAATGGTGTCTGTGTATAACAGAACTCATATGGCAGTCAAAACCCCGAGACCGATCGTAACAGGATGTGGAATTCTGAATTGCGGACTCAACTTCATCACTTTGCCTATAAATCACACCGTGAGCAATGGTTCATTGAGCACTTCCTATTGCTTCCACTAGATGTCCCCAGTCTTTACAAAGTGGTTTGAGTCTCCTACTGTGAAAACTGACAGAATGAGAGGCTGTGGAAAGTGGTCACATGAGGAGGGCCATCACCATTATGACGCCGGCGCCCCTGGCTACCCTCCCCTTTCGAAACGTTTAGAAAGACAATGCAATCGTCCCCCTTGAATCTTATTGGAGCTCTGGTTGAAAAAGGCCCTAAAGACTTATGTTATACAACGTTTGACATGTTTGAACGAACCTAAAAAAAAAAAAAAAAAATTATTGAAAGAGGAGTCCCGCGGCCGACGGAGCTTTTGGAGCAGCCTTCAGAACGCGCTAACAAGAACAAGCTATTGGGACGTAAAGGATTAACTTTTTTCAAACGAAAATACATTTGTTGTGGACCTGGGATTCCTGGAAGTGCTTTCTGATGAAGATAATCAAAGGTAAGGGATTATTGACAATAGTATACAAGAGTAGATTTGATATGCGATTGTTCCAAGATGGCGCTGACCTGCAACGGTAGCCTATTTTTCTGAGTATCGCATCCCCTTTTATCGCAAGGTGTGATTACCCAGTAAAGTTATTTTTAAATCTGGCATTGCAGGTGCTTTCAAGAGATGCTAATCTATAAATCTTAGAATGACAATATTACATTTTAAAAATATTTTCGAATAGTAATTTAGTAAATTGTAGCGCTATTTCACCGAACGCATTTGAGGGAAAGTAGTTAGTCAACGTTACGCGCCGATGTAAAATGCTGTTTTTATATATAAATATGAACTTTATCGAACAAAAGAATGCATGTATTGTGTAACATGATGTCCTAGGAGTGTCATCTGATGAAGATTGTCAAAGGTTAGTGCTTTCGGTGAATTTACTAAATTACTCAAGATAAACGTTCACAAAAAACATAATTATTTTAAGAATTATAGATACAGAACTCCTCTATGCACTCGCTATGTCCGATTTTAAAATAGCTTTTCAGTGAAAGCACATTTTGCAATATTCTGAGTAGATAGCCCGGCATCACAGGGCTAGCTATTTAGACACCCAGCAAGTTTAGCCCTCACCAAAGTCAGATTTACTATAAGAAAAATGTTATTACCTTTGCTGTTCTTCGTCAGAATGCACTCCCAGGACTTCAACTTCAATAACAAATGTTGGTTTGGTTCAAAATAATCCATAGTTATATCCAAATAGTGGCATTTTGTTCGTGCGTTCAAGACACTATCCGAAAGGGTAAAGAAGGGTGACGCGCCCGACGCGTTTCGTGACAAAAAAATTCTAAATATTCCATTACCGTACTTCGAAGCATGTCAACCGCTGTTTAAAATCAATTTTTATGCCATTTTTCTCATAAAAAAGCGATAATATTCCGACCGGGAAAGCGTGTTTACGTTCAAAGAGAGAGAAAATAAAAACATGGTGTCGCCCCGTGCATGCGCCTCAGTCTGATGGTCCTCTGATAGAGCACTTACCAAAGGCGCTAAAGTTTTTCAGCCAGGGGATGGAATTACATCATTCAGCTTTTTCCCGGGTTCTGGGAGCCTATGGGAGCCGTAGGAAGTGTCACGTTACAGCAAAGATCCTAAGTTTTCAATAAACAGAGCCAAGAAGCCCAAGGAATGGTCAGAGAGGGCACTTCCTGTACAGAATCTTCTCAGGTTTTTGCCTGCCATATGAGTTCTGTTATACTCACAGACACCATTCAAACAGTTTTAGAAACTTTAGGGTGTTTTCTATCCAAAGCCAATAATTATATGCATATTCTAGTTTCTGGGCAGTAGTAATAACCAGATTAAATCGGGTACGTTTTTTATCCGGCCGTGTAAATACTGCCCCCTAGCCCTAACAGGTTAACACAGGTGTGAGTGTTGATGAGGACAAGGCTGGAGATCACTCTGTCATGCTGATTGAGTTCGAATAACAAGACTGGAAGCTTCAAAAGGATGGTGGTGCTTGGAATCATTGTTCTTCCTCTGAAAACCATGGTTACCTGCAAGGAAACACGTGACGCCATCATTGCTTTGCACAAAAAGGGCCTCACAGGCAAGGATATTGCTGCCAGTAAGATTGCACCTGAATCAACCATTTATCGGGTCATCAAGATCTTCAAGGAGAGTGGTTCAATTGTTGTGAAGAAGGCTTCAGGGCGCCCAAGAAAGTCCAGCAAGCGCCAGGACCGTTTCCTAAAGTTGATTCAGCTGCGGGATCGGGGCACCACTAGTACAGAGCTTGCTCAGGAATGGCAGCAGGCAGGTGTGAGTGCATCTGCACGCACAGTGAGGCAAATACTTTTTTGGAGGATGGCCTGGTGTCAAGAAGGGCAGCAAAGAAGCCACTTCTCTCCAGGAAAAACATCAGGGACAGACTGATATTCTGCAAAAGTTACAGGGATTGGACTGCTGAGGACTGGGGTAAAGTCATTTTCTCTGATGAATCCCCTTTCCGATTGTTTGGGGCATCCGGGAAAAAAAGCTTGTCTGGAGAAGACAAGGTAAGCGCTACCATCAGTCCTGTGTCATGCCAACAGTAAACCATCCTGAGACCATTCATGTGTGGGGTTGCTTCTCAGCCAAGGGAGTGGGCTCACTCACAATTTTGCCTAAGAATACAGCCATGAATAAAGAATGGTACCAATACATCCTCCGAGAGCAACTTCTCCCAACCATCCAGGAACAGTTTGGTGATGAACTGCCATAAAGCAAAAATGATAACTAAGTGGCTCGGGGAAAAAAAACATCGATATTTTGGGTCCATGGCCAGGAAACTCCCCAGACCTTAATCCCATTGAGAACTTGTGGTCAATCCTCAAGAGGCGGGTGGACAAACAAAAACCCACAAATTCTGACCAACTCCAAGCGTTGTTTATGCAAGAATGGGCTGCCATCAGTCAGGATGTGGCCCAGAAGTTAATTGACAGCATGCCAGGATGGATTGCAGAGGTCTTGAAAAAGAAGTGTCAACACTGCAAAGAGTCAATATTTGCATCAACTTCATGTAATTGTCAATAAAAGCCTTTGACACTTATGAAATGCTTGTAATTATACTTCAGTACTGCATAGTAACATCTGACAAAAATATCTAAAGACACTGAGGCAGCAGGCTTTGTGAAAATTAATATTTGTGTCATTCTCAAAACTTTTGGCCACGACTGTACAGTACAACACTACAAAAATCTAGAACTCAACTTCACTTTGCTGAAGTAAACTAAATGAAATGGTCTGAAATGGAGGGAAGGGATTAATTGTAAATACATAGAGGAGCACAAGTGAGGAAGGGAGATGAAAGGTGGGTGACACATTCATGTTTTATTTGGTTATTCATTCAGTTATTTATTTTATATGGCACATAAATATGCAAATATGTACCCATAGTAACTAACACTAAGCATTAGAAATGTCAGATAGTTGCCCTCGATAACGCTAATTCTAGAAGACAGACAGACAATGTTCCGGTGGATTGTCACTGCAACACATGAGGGGTGGGTGTGATGCACCCTGGGATACCATAGTGTGTGAAACTGCATAGGATCCCTCTTAACAACTCAACACCATCCACCTCCTCTCCACTTGTAAACAACAACAAACTCATAAAACAAAACCCAGCTCATAAAATAAAATAAAATACCAGTGTGCAGTGCTTTTAAATATGGCTTTACACTTTAACACAAGTTTTAAAATGAATGTTTTAAGATGACACTATAGGTTTGTATCAGCAACATTTACTCTATATGGGAGTGAACGGACATACTAGTTCAGTATGATGCAGTGAGTTGACGTATTTTCAAGTGCACATTTTTTCAGGGCATGTGGAATTGTGAGTAATGAATTGTGTGTAATCAGTCTCAATATTAGACAAGGTTCATTATATCTATACTCAAGCCTCAGCTATTTGTTTGCTATATGAAGTAGCATTGTACAGCTGCCTAGCTAACTCATCTAACGTTACTCATGTCGTCTCAACAACGTTTAAACAACAATTCAAACCACTAGACTTTGCTGACTTTATTTGTTTGTTAATTCTGTATTTGCTCAGTGGTTTTAGTGCAGGGGTATCAAACTTCTGGCCCACGAGACAAATGTGCCCCCCGAAATGATTTAATGTGACCCCTAGGGCAAAATGAGTTTGCAACCAAACTATAATCAGGGATGATCCCTGATCATAAGGCTTTTAATAAGTACAGGTTTTAAAATGAAGAAAGAAAGACATTGAGAAAAGACACGCGCTGAATATACTTTATTTTGCGTTGTTTCAACGTGACACGGGATAAGAAACAAATTAAAAAGGACATTGCACCTTTAAAATATATCCCAACTGAACATAAATACAGTATGAGTAAGTTGAATTATAAACACTGATCTTATGTCAGTTTTGTGGTTTTAGCCCTAATGGTAAGGGTTGGGGAGGCTATGCTGATCCTACATAAGAACAACTGGAATGTGATAACAACAACAAAAAATAGCAACAAACATTGTAGTTTCATGACAACAAAGTTATAATTTGCATTCTAAACTAGAATGTCTTGGAACTATTAGTGCCAACATGGTAAATATACAACTTCTAAGGCCCAGTCTCAAATTATACCATATTCTCCATGGAATGCACTACTTTTGATTAAATACTACTTTGTACTATAAGTAGTGCGCTAGCATATATGGAGGATAGGGTGTCATTAGTAGCCGAAGTCAATATAACTCAAACCAAGTCAATTTAACTCATTATCTCTAAAGCTGTATATAACTAATATTCTGTGTTTTAAATGAAATTGTATAGAATTTTGGTAAGAAACTGCTTGTAAAGAATTTGGGTATCTAGATAGAGAGAAAAAATGTCTGTATTACACGAAATAAACTGTAGGCAAAGTATGCATGTATTAATAGCTAATAATAAATGTGAAGGAAATTCTGACTGTGTAGCCTACTTATTGAATTATTTGAGGAGGGATGTGGTGGGGGAAGAAGTCTTCCTGCATTCTGACAAAGAAGAAATTAATAAATTATATATATATACACAGTTGAAGTCGGAAGTTTACATACACTTATGTTGGAGTCATTAAAACTCGTTTTCCACAAATTTCTTGTTAACAAACTATAGTTTTGGCAAGTCGGTTAGGACATCTACTTTGTGCATGACAAGTATTTTTTCCAACAATTGTTTACAGACAGATTATTTCACTTATAATTCACTGTATCACAATTCCAATGGTCAGAAGTTTACATACACGAAGTTGACTGTGCCTTTAAACAGCTTGGAAAATTCCAGAAAATGATGTCATGGCTTTAGAAGCTTCTGACAGGCTAATTGACATCATTTGAGTCAATTGGAGGCGTACCAGTGGATGGATTTCAAGGTCTACCTTCAAACTTAGTGCCTCTTTGCTTGACATCATGGGAAAATCAAAAGAAATCAGCCAAGACCTCAGAAAAAAATGGTAGACCTCCACAAGTCTGGTTCATCCTTGGGAGCAATTTCCAAACGCCTGAAGATACCACGTTGATCTGTACAAACAATAGTACACAAATATAAACACCACGGGACCACGCAGCCGTCATACCGCTCAGGATGGAGACGCGTTCCGTCTCCTAGAGATGAATGTACTTTGGTGCGAAAAGTGCAAATCAATCCCAGAACAACAGCAAAGGACCTTGTGAAGATCCTGGAGGAAATGGGTACAAAAGTATCTATATCCACAGTAAAACAAGTCCTATATCGACATAACCTGAAAGGCCGCTCGGCAAGGAAGAAGCCACTGCTCCAAAACCGACATAAGAAAGCCAAACCACGGTTTGCAACTGCACATGGAGACAAAGAAACACTGTTTCCATCAGTTGTCGCAATAATAAATTCACCTCTGTCAAACAGATACCATTTTTTGTTGATCTTTTAGAATATTTGTCTTATAGCTGATGTTTCCTTTACACATGTAGCAATGTTTTTTTTGCAACATTGCTTTTATCGGGTAAACCTGGTTCAATGGAAACCTGCCTATTTATAGATGTTTTTTTGGCAGGCGTGTCTTTCCAACATTACAACAGGGTTCAGTGGCTTCATCATCAAACATGACCACATCTTCATCATCACAAAGAGTAAGAAATATGACACTGTCATTAAACAATAACCCACCTTTTTTTGTGCTATCAAGCAACAGGCCGCAAGATTCACATTGCGCCAGGTTTCTGTCTCTAGGTCATTTACTGCTTGTTTATACGGAGTTATCTTCTCAATTTCACACTCCTTAACACACAGATGATACCAATGCAACATGGGACACTGGGTCCTCATCACAATTTCTGAATTCCGGTGTTCAACTGCATGTTGGAGAGAAACTGGAGGGAGGGTTCACCTGGCCCTGGCCGACAGGCCAGCATTTCACAGCCACAAATCATTCAATGGAATGCAGGCTGTAGGTTTTATCACCAAGCTGTCATAAATCAATTGCCAGTGCCAAGGCCCAACTCAGTCCCACAGACACAGATGAGAGAGTAATTACAAACTTTATTTGATGCATAAACAGTATTAAAACATAATCTTGCAATTTTCCACCATACATTCCATCATTCAAACAGGGTTCAGTGGCTTCATCATCCAAAAATGTCCACATCGTCTTTAACAGCGAGTCACCTATATTTTATAGTCTCCTCTTAATGTTTGTCATGAAAGGGGAGAAATATGTCACTGGATGTGTCCGAAATGGCACCCTATTCCCTACGTAGTGCGCTACTTTGGACCAGACTCCTATGGGCTCTCTTCGAGCGTCACTGTATTAACTCTAGTGTCATGTCATAATAGTCTCTGCATCGTTGTGTTAACCCCGTCTGTGTCGCAATGGTTCGTTCCGGTTAAATTCCTTGAAGTACCCAGGTCCATTCTGAGATTAGGGGTTAGGAGGGGGGTCACTGATTAGTCATTTCCAGGGTTATTGAGTTGATCGCAGAAGGGTCATAAGGTGTGTGTGTGTGTGTGGGTGTGGCCCGTGACTCAGTGGTAAAGAGGTAGTGATATAATCACCACCTGTGCTATCTAGCATATAGAGGCGCTCCACGCACATGCACACATACTCAAACACACACAGCACCCTGCTACAGATGGAGGACTCACTCGAGAAAGTGGAGTGAGAGAAAGAGAAAGAAAAAGGGAAACGGGGAGAGGAGGGAAAGAGAACAGGGTATCTGCTGTGAAAGTGTGAGAAGAAAGAAAGAGTGTTGGTAGTGTGGGCGATGACTGCAAGAGAGAAAAAGAGGAGAGTTTACTGAGTTGCTGTGAAATTAATACCAATGTGTTGTGGGTTTGTCAGAGAGAGAGAAAGAGGGAGGGACATAGAGAGATGGACAAAGGTAGAGCTAGTGTGTGGGGGTGAATGGATTTGCGGATTACGTGGGCGGTGGATGTGCGCATTTCCCAGCTCTGGCGTCTTCCTGCCTGTACCTGCACTTCCCTTATATGACCACAGGGGGTAGTGAGAGCGATGGGGAGGGAGAGGTAGATGCATGTAAATAGAAGAGAGGGAGAAAGAGAGGTCGAGGTAGTCGGTGAATAATCTCGGTTAACCCAGAACTAAAGTCTTGCGTAAATATTGGTTTAAAACCACAGAGTTACCGAAAACAGGAACTGCCTCCACTATTCCAGCACCATTTTAACTTCAACATTTCATCATCATCAAATCACCTCTGCTTAGTCTAATACAGTGACAACTGAAAGATACCAAAAACAATTTAGTCCAATCAAGGTCAGCTTAATAGGATGTGGCTGTCCATGGTTCTGATTTCTGTGTGTGTGTGTGCAGAGAAATGCCAATGCCATCCTCCTCTCTTTCATGTTGATGAAACGGTCTATCACTCTGTCATACAGTACACGCTTTTATTTTTGGTTGTCCTAGACTACCTGGCTAAAATGGTTGCTCGCTAGCCTAACTTTCATTCATGGGCAACATTAGCTAGTTAACATTAGCCTTCTACATCTAGCTAAATATTTAACTTCCAACCTGTCAGGCCAGGGGCACAACAATGTATGAATTAATGGTCGGATCAGAATCGCTGTCATAAACATTGGCCAGTACCGGAGAATTAAGTAAAACCACAAGTCCAAATCCATATCTCTATCCATGGCTAATTTTGGACAGGGAAAAATGTTGCTAGCTGGCTAGCTATCCACCGGAGGACAACAACACAACGAGATGCAACAATTCTAGTTTTTCTGTCAATGATGTATGCTCTCAATCGGATTTGATAAGAGTGACGCCAAATCCAAGCTGGCTTCCCTTTACACTTTTTTTTTTTTGGTGCGCCATGACCATTACTAGTTGAGCTCACTCAGTTAGTTCAATGCTGATTGGTTAATATTTTACACTTTTTTTGTCAAGAGAGGCCAGATGCTCACTGGCTTCCCTTGCCTTTAGTGCTACGGGCGGCAACAATGCCAAACTCGTTTGGACCAGACAGCATCAGATGGCCTACACGTAGAGAGACAAGATGGCGCTGTTTCGCCTGCTCAGATGCTTTCTCCTGTGAGATACATTCAGCCTCTTGCGAATTGAAGGACAATTATGAAACATAGAGAGACGAAAGAGAAATTATTACTTGTTTTTATTTATTTTTTTTTACAAATTTGGGAGAAGCCTGGCTTCCCTTGGCATCCATGAATACACGCCACTGGAAATTCTAGGTTTGGCACAACTTCTAAATGTTATGTTTGGAGAACGTGGATGAATCGTCTTATTCTGCAGTGAGACCGTGAGAGCTTGTTGCTAATTAGCCCCTACACCTTCGATCATTTTCACTCTTTCAGTTTTGGGACACTTGTGCATATGGAGGAGAAGCAAGTAAACGTGCAAATGGAGGGCCGAGGGGCGAGGGAAAGGGGGTGATTTGGGATTTAGCCTATGTCTGTGGGTGGATGGACCTGCCTGCCTGAGTATTTCCCAGCTCTGTAGTGTCTTCCTGCCTGTACCTGCACTTCCTTCATCTGGCCACAGGGGGGTACTGTTTCTCTTTGTAGGAGACCTCTGCAAATGTGAGTGAAGGAGTCTGGCTAGCGTAGGAATTCTCTCCCCATGTCCTCCTCTCTCTCCGCCTCACTCCTAGCCTAGGTAGAGGTGTGTGTGTGTGTGTGTGTGTGTGTGTGTGTGTGTGTGTGTGTTGGTTTAGGTGTTCGTGCCGACAGTGCTGTCTCGGTCCTCTCCCCCAACCTCTGTGTCACAATTTGTGGAGAGACAGAGCTGCACCACTCTGTAGTTAGCTATCACACATTAGTGTGTGTGTTTTTTTTATTTGGTTTTACTATCTTTGTGGGGACCACAAGTCATTTCTCCAGTCCCCACAAGGAAAAAAGCTATTTTAGGCATAGGGGTTAGGTTTTGTGTTAGCGTTACAGTTAGGGTTAGTGTTAGGGGTTATGATTAGGGTTAAGGGTTAGGTAAAACAGGATTTTGAATGGGAATAGGGTTAGGGTTAACTGTTTCGTCCCCAAAAGGATAGTAAACCAAACGTGTGTGTGCTTATATTACTTTTCCTGTGGCGTGGCTACCGGAAATCCCCAAAGTCCCCACAGGGATAGTAAAACAAGGAACATTTTCCCTCGTGGGGACATTTCCTAGGTACCCTATATACTAGGGAATAGTATGCCATTTGGGATATAACCAGTGAGAGTTTTGCTATATTTTATTACCAGACCTTTTAATACTCAGTACACACACACACACACACACACACACACACACACACACACACAGGATTTTGCTGTCCTTAGCTCTATTCCGTTTCTTTTCATCCCAAAAAAACTCCCTAGTCCTTGCCGAGGACAAGGATACCCATAAGATGATGCACCATGCGTGATAATATGAATTACGGTACTCAGTGATGTGTAGTGTTAGATTTGCCCCAAACATAACTCTTTGTATTCAGGACTAGGGCTGTTATGGTGACCATATTACCGCCACACCGGTGGTCACGAGTCACGATGGCAGTCAAATTCCATGTGACCATTTAGTCATGGTAATTAGGCTTCTCCAAGCTCTGATGCTGCTCATGGTCATTAGTAGTCTGCCAAACGTGCTGACTGCCTGGTACTCCGCACTCTATTGTCCATCTAATCACTCTGACTTTCCCTCAAATCATTTGGAGAAAATATCCTTTCTATTTTATTCAGCTATGTTCAATTGCATTCTTCATACTATAAAATAATAAAAAAATAGTGATACTGAATTCTAAGCAAATCTTGTCTGCTTAATGAGCAAGTGTAGCCCACAGCCAGGTCAGGGCCTAACATAAGGACAACCCAGACTATGCTATTCTGTTCTTCTTAAATAGACACATTTTTCTTAATTTCATGTTTATAAATAATGGGTTCATTGTGATGGTGTAGGCTATATTAGATGGATTTATTAGACTTATTAATATGTAGATGTTCCAAAGGTCTGCATCAGTGGCTTGTAGGCTATGCGTGCAAGCCAGGAAATGCTAAATGTGTTTATGTTAATAAACGGTCAATTACCGTGAGACTGGCAGTTATTTGCTTGACAATCACCGGCTGACAAAATGGTATGACCACCGCAGCCCTACTAAGGACAGATAGTTCCTTTCTTTGACACATTTTTAGAAGTTTTACTTTAGTGCCTTATTCAAACAGGATGCATGTTTTGGAATATTTTGTACAGGCTTCCTTTTCACTCTGTCATTTAGGTTATTATTGTTTAGTAACTACAATGTTGTTGATCCGTCCTCAGTTTTCTAATATCACAGCCATTAAACTCAGTAACTGTTTTAAAGTCACCATTGGTCTTATGATGAAATCCTTCAGCGGTTTCCTTCCTCTCCGGCAACTGAGTTAGGAAGGACACCTGTATGTTTGTAGTGACTGGGTGTATTGTTACAACATCCAAAGTGTAATTAATAACTTCACCATGCTCAAAGGGATATTTAGTGTCGGGTTTTTTTGTTTTTTTTTACCAATCGGCACCCTTCTTTGCGAGGAATTGGAAAACTCCCTGGTCTTTGTGGTTGAATCTGTGTTTCAAATTCACTGCTCGACTGAGGGACCTTACAGATAATGAATTGTATGTGTGGGGTATAGAGATGAGGTAGTCATTCACAAATCATGTTAAACGCTCATTGCACACAGATTGAGTCCATGCAACCTATATGCAACCTATTATGTGACTTGTTAAGCAAATTTTTACTCCTGAATGTATTTAGGCTTGCCATAACAAAGGGGTTGAATACTTATTGACTTAAGACATTTCAGCTTTTCATTTGTAATTTATTTCTAAACATTTCTAAAACATTATTCCACTTTGACATTATGGGATATTGTGTGTAGGCCAGTAACACAAAATCAAAAACTCAAGGGGTGTGAAAACATTCTGAAGGCACAGTATATCATCATCACTCATAGGACATGCTCAGAGACACGTAGGCACATATCACACACATACTCTCTCACACATACACACACAAGATATTCTACACTATCTGCACACACACACACTCGACCCAACAGACAGTGACACGTGCAAGAGAGCAAAGCACACAAAAATAATTTAGCTTCTTTCATCTGTATCAGTTTATTTGGCAAATTACTCTCACTTGTTTTTTTCTTTTCTTTTCGATTTCTTGAATTTATTTGCAATAGGAAAAATAAATCATTTGTCGGCAATATTAGTATTATTATACATTCAACACTTATAGTGCAATGTGTAACTTGTCTCGCTCATATTGTGCATCCCAAATGGCATCCTATTACCTATGTAGTGCACTACTTTTGACCAGGGCCCATAAAGCTCTAGTCAAAAGTAGTGCAGTATATAGGGAATAGGGTGCCATTTGGTAGACAACCATGAAGTGCATTGTACTTTGTCATCATCACATTGATATTTCACAATACAAAGAAGAAAATAAAAACATGATTTGGGCTGTCACAAATGACTCCCTATTCCCCACATAGTCTAATACTTTTGTTAAAAAGTAGTGCACTTTATAGAGCTTGCCATCCATTGCTAAAGGGAAAATGAATGGGAAAAGAATAGCGGTTTTGGATAAACGCCGAAAATAAGGTCTCAGGTTAACACAGGCTTAGGAAATGTTATACGTTTCGTTCTATGAGATAACATCAGTCAGTTAATATGACCTTTATGAATTTTGAAACCTTTATGTGCTTTTTTTGTTACATAAAAGCTTAAAAATTCACAAAAAGTGACGTTAGCTGATGAAAATGATTCTCATAGAACCTAAGGTATAAGATCTAAGCCTGTGTTTACCACAGACCAGATTTTCAGCATTTATCCAAAACTCCATTAATTTACCCATAGGCTTTGTCCCTCGCGGAGTTGGTGCCTACAAAAAGACGCCATTTTACTATTGCTCTCTATTGGAGATAGGGAGTCATTTGGGACATAGCCAGTAAGAACAACAACAAGATGTTAGCTCTGTTACATCACAGTATCATCAACCAATCACATCCTTTGCTCAGGGCCTGACTTCCTTAGTAAATGAGGGACAAATCCTAACTTCCACTTACATAAGTTGCATTTTCACTTAGTCACCGGTTGACATCAATGCATGACTAAGTGAAAACTTGTGGAAGTTAGGATTCACCCCAAGAAACAACGATAATGCACCATAAACACTGTTTAATCTGTGAAGGCCATACATGGTCCCAGTGAAGTTTAGCTCTCAGGTACTGCTATAGACAATATCTTAGTGAAAGGGGTGACAGGGAGAGAAAATAGCCCAACATTACATTTTAAAATGTTCTAACGTTTTCATGAATGGGATTTATAATGCTTCTTCAAGTGCTGAAAGCGCTTCACACACACACATTTCCTCATAAGTGCAGGTGGCTAAGGTTTAGTGGGGTTCTTTTGTAAAGCAGCAAAAGCATTCGAAACAGAATCCAGCTTTACATTATTCTCAGATCTGTCAGAGAGAGAGAGAGAAAGAAGGAAGGAGAGAGGATGCAGAGAAAGGCTAGGCATGAGAGAGAGAGAGAGAGAGAGAGAGAGAGAGAGAGAGAGAGAGAGAGAGAGAGAGAGAGAGAGAGAGAGAGAGAGAGAGAGAGAGAGAGAGAGAGAGAGAGAGAGAGAGAGAGAGAGAGAGAGAGAGAGAGAGAGAGAGAGAGGAGAGAGAGAGAGAGACTTGTCTAATGGAGCAATGAGAGGATTTTCAAGTTGCTCAGGGGGTAAACATCGCTTTCAGCTTACTATTTATAGTTTGGAGACAGATTTATTTATGGGTAGGATTTGTGAAATGTTACAGAGAGAGGAGCCCAGTCTGACATGGCACCTTAGTCCCAAGGTAGTGCACTACTTTGGCCCCTATTCTCTATGTATTGCACTACTTTTGCACCCTATTCCCTATATAGTGCACTATGTTGGCACCCTATTTCCTATGTAGTGCACTACTTTTGACTAGAGCCCTATGTGGGTCCTGATCAAATGTAGTGCACTATATAGGGATTAGGGTTCAATTTGGGAAGCAGACAGAAAGTGTCTTTGAAATGACCTTTTCCTCTCTTCTCTTCTCAGCAATGACGTCACCTGTAACCAGATAGACAGTGTGACGTTCATTGCTGCTTCCCCCCCTTTTTTCTTCTTCTTTTTATGTAAGTCCATCTTGCTTTTTCTGTTCTCTGTATAATGGGACAATAAAGATTGTATTGTTTCTTAATTAGAGTGATATTGATGTCTTTTTTGGCAATGTGCTCTCAGAATTGCACGTTAATGTGTCTGCTCTACTCTGGTGAATATTGCCTATGAGTTTAGGTTCCTCCTATATTCCACATTGTTATTCACAGAGCACTGATAAATATACTATTTCTTAGCAAGTCTTAGCAAAAAGGTCCTCGATTGCAGTTTTTCTTAACTCATATTTAGCTCATATTTTCAAGGTAATTTTTCAGTGCTCTCTTCTCCTATGGTTAGGTAGGGATTGGGGTTGGTGTAAGCTGATCCTAGATCAGTTTGGTTTTAGTGCTCTTGTCTTTTATATATCATCTCTACACAAGATCAAACGTGATAGGCTGTAATGTTTTTTCATGGCTGGTGATAGGCTTTCATGTTACTTCATAGCTCGTGATAGGCTGTCGTGTTTTTTCATAGCTCGTGAATGCATTTACCTTGAAATACATGAGACAAACACATACATGATCAATACATGTAATACATCAACCAAAATAAGACACCGGTAATAGGTAAGAAATATGGCACTTTTTAGCATAATTCAACACACATTGTTTCAAGAAAATTATTTTGACCATTGATAATACGAACACACGCACACACACACAAGTCGCACACACTGTAACAACCATTTTTGTTTAAACTCATGCCCTGACGACGAATATAAAAATATACGTTTCTGTACAGCATTGCATAAGAAAAATAACCACACTCCTTTTACCTCCTGAAGAGATTGTGTTGAACCTATAGAAATATAATTAATATAATCTATTTCACTCATGTCTGCACGGCCAGGCACAACTCCAACACCATCATTAAGTTTGCAGATGACACAACAATGGTAGGCTGTTGTGGAGCAGGTTGAGAGCTTCAAGTTCCTTGGTGTCCACATCAACAACAAACTAACATGGTCCAATAACACCAAGACAGTCGTGAAGGGGGCACGCCAAAACCTATTCCCCCTCAGGAGACTGAAAAGATTTGGCATGAGTCCTCAGATCCTCAACAGGTTCTACAGATGCACCATCGAGAGTATCCTGACTGGTTGCATCACTGCCTGGTATGGCAACTGCTCGGCCTCCGACCGAAAGGCACTACAGAGGGTAGTACAAACGGCCCAGTACATCCATGGGGCCAAGCTTCCTGCCATCCGGGACCTCTATACCAGGCGGTGTCAGAGGAAGGCCCTAAGAATTGTCAAAGACTCCAGCCACCCTAGTCATAGACTGTTTTCTCTGCTACTGCACGGCAAGCGGTACCGGAGCGCCAAGTCTAGGTCCAAGAGGCTTCTAAACAGCTTCTACCCCCAAGCCGTAAGACTCCTGAACATCTATGGCTCAAATGGCTACCCAGACTATTTGCATTGCCCCCCCCCCCCCCCCTTCTTTTACACCGTTGCTTTTCTCTGTTATCTATGCATAGTCACTTTAATAACTCTACCTATATTAACTACCGGTGCACATTGACTCTGTACCAATACCCCCCTGTATATAGTCTCGCTATTGTTATTTTACTGCTGCTCTTTAATTACTTTTTACTTTTATTTGTTATTTTTATCTGTATTTTTTTAAACTGCATTGTTAGGGGTTAGGGGCTCGTAAGTAAGCATTTCACAGTAAGGTCTACACCTGTTGTATTCAGCGCATGTGACTAATACAATTTGATTTGATTATAAAGGTATGCCTACAGCAGTATGTATGGCCCATCTTGATGTGTTTATGCATAAGAGAGTGAAGCTTTTATCCCGGAGGGCCACAGTGTCTGCTGTAGTTTTCATTCCTCAGTTAATTGACCAATTAACAAATTAGCATCACTGATTGGCTATAAAGTGCTCACACATGGTTTCCCATGTGTAAATAAAGACACTAATTTAAAGTCAAGGATGAGGGTCAGCTGGGTCGTGATCATTAGGTACCAAATGGAAGAAAATGGACTGAAACTAGAAGGAACTACCTGGACTTTTCCAACAAGAAACACTTTCATTTTCTTTTGCAAAGGGTTTTATAACGTCTTCTGTTGCGTGCTCAAATGAACAGGCCACAGGTGTGATGCAGCCCTCCAGGAAAGGAGCCTGACCATCTCCTGTTTACAGTGTCTGTTTTTTGTTACATCACATTACAATACAGTATTAGCAATATGAACCAGGGGGTGACAGACACACACACACACACACACACACACACACATACGGTGCTAGGTAGTCCCACCCCCGTTCTACAGGCATGACAGAGTGGTATATTCACAAATGGGATTCAATGACATCGGAGGACGCATCTCACATAAGAACACAGTTTTGAGTGTTCACCACAGTGGTTACACACGTTTCCATCAGAGAGTGACCAGGGGTGTATTCATTAGTCAGAAACGGTAGCAAAATGCTTTGCAACTGAAATGTTTTACTTCAAACGTAAAATGTCTTACAACAAAAACAAATTCAAGTTGGTCCCTCCCCGTTTGCTTCTGCTTCCGTTTGGTTCTGTTTAGTTCTTAGTTAATACACCCCAAGAGAGAGGAGTATACAGCAGACCCCAATATACATCTGTTGTCTTGTGCATTTAAAGGCTGACACAAGCAGGTAATACATATCTTGATTTATAATCAGTCATATGGTGGTCAAAAATTGTTTTTTGTTGATATATGCTAACCAATATTTATGTCTTTTTGATTGTTGAAAGTTTAAGGTAGTGAGAGTTTGATTTGAATGGATTCTCTCTGCCATTAGGTCCAGTTAACACTCTCGATTGTAGCTAGCAGTGCACTACTTTGCAGGGCCCATACAGCTCTGGTCAAAAGTGCACTATATAAGGAATAGGGTGCCATTTGGGACACAGGCTAACCGCGAAAGCATGTGATTGTTTTTGGTCGTCAATCCCGCTGAATAGAAAACAATATAAAAAAAAACACCACTTTACAATGTAGAAAAATTCCATTATCATTTTATAAAGAAGTTCTCTAGTCCTGTATGTGTGCCATTTTGAGAGTTGTTTGTTATATTTTTGTTATTTGTTTTGATACGTTTTCTTTTTAGTAAAAGCGTTGAATCGTGTAATACACTTGAATAGTGACGGTGACTCATCGACAATATACAAATCTTTCTGTACAATTTGCCTTCATTTAGTAATTTTTAAACACCATGCTCTATAGGCTAAACTCTTACCCTCATAAGACAGCCAGCTCTCCATTGACCTATAGATGGACCCAATGGCTGGCACATCTCACAGGCCACAGTAGTCTTTTACAATTGTTGTTGTTTTTACAGTACAGTGGATACAGTTGCAAAATTGTAGTTGTGAGATGACAAACACACATGTTTGCTAATCAGAAAGACTTTTAAGAAAGTGTCATCTCAATTTCTGTTTAATTTGGAGTTAGGGGCTACATCCTAATAGTATTAATTTGCTTCCTCTCCTTGTCTCTTCACCTTAATGTAGCAAGTCTTTTCACATAAGCTCCAGTATCAGAAGTCATGGAGGGAAAAGGACATCTGGTTTCTTTACCGTTTGGGCTACATCTTAATAGTCTTAATTCGCTTCCTCTCCGTCTCCTTACTAACCACCAGTCCATTGACTTTCACCTATCCGAGGTTGTGTAGGAAAGGCGACAATGAAAGGAAGCCATTTCATGGTATTATGACACAGTATTACTAACCTACAATCTTACCACACCGCTATCACCATCACTAAGGGCCTATGTATATCAGTGGGTTAGCCTACAACTACAAGCTACCCTTTCATGAGAAACTAACCTCAGTATAATCTGTGTGTGCGTGTGTGTGTGTGTGTGTGTGGCGTGTGTGTGTGTGTGCGCGTGTGTGCGTGTGTGTGAGAGAAACTATCGATGTGTGAACACGGATCACATTATCCTACCGCCTCACCTATCAAAACCTTATGACCTGGATGCACTAGAGACAGCACCGTGCGGTGTAACAATGGCTTCCATTTTCAATGCAGTGAAGAGAAGAAGAGTGAACGGGGGACCGTTGAGCACAGGGCGGGACTAAAGATGGGGAAAGCTAAACTTGATGCAAATCCTCCGCCACATTGCGGCGTGAGTGACCCCGCTTCCAGCTCACTGTAACTTCCGGCACCTACTGGATTGTGTGACAATGGCTGTTGATACCTAGCACTACCGAGCATGCTTGCTAGCTTGTTAGCACCCACATCAGGGTGAAGCTAGCGTGGCTAGGCGAGTTACATCTTGTATAGTGTATCTTGGTCGTTATTAACCCGCTGCGCCATTGAACCTTCCCGAGGCTGGCTATGACACGTCAGCTTCCCTCTATTGCAGACATCCAGAGCTGCAGAGCCGAGAGGGAGCATGTGATTTGAAACTTGTGTAGAGACCTAGATATGGAGAGGGGAAATGAGGGGTGTATATATAGGCCAATAACATAATGAATATGGAACCTAGAGCCTATGTAACAGAATGTTGGTTTTGTGTTTCAGGAAACGTTCTGGTGTTCTGTTGTTGTCTAGTGCTCTGTCGTCCATGCATCACCATCTTATTGATAGACACCCTATCGGATTTGGATCGATGTCTGTTCATCTGACATGATGGATAATCAATATACTGTTTACATTGTCAGTTGACAGATGGATGTTGATCAATCATTATTGTTTAACTTGTCTGCCTGAATCAAGGCTTTTAAACCTACATATACTAAGTTTTCAATAGGCCTAGTTTAAATTCAAATTTAACTCCATTAATGATATCAAATTAATCAAATAATACATTTCATTCAGATGTATATTAATTGTTATGATTGCATGTCACACTATTCTAATAAGCTAACTGATAGATATGACAGACAAACATATCTCCACTGGTCATCTACATCTGCTATCATTTAGAATGGTAGAACCCATCACGTCATTACGGAACCCGACCAAAGCTTCTGCGAACATGAGCCGTCGGCTGTGACACACACATATTGTCATCTCTCTCTCTCTGTCTGCCTGGGAAGATCCTGTTAATCTAAAAATCATGGGCCTGTGCTCCCTCTTTCTCTCAACGCCAGGGCTGTTTTATAATGCATTATTAAACCCTACAACATATGGGCTGTGTGAAAACAATGGTCTGAATAGCTGGCTCCAAGGGTAGAATATCCCTTGGCTTAGACAGGGATCGAGGATCAGATTACACTTCCTGAATTCTAACTTTAACCAATAAATGGGACACCACAAAACTGACCTTACATCAGTGGCTAGTAGGGACTATGAGCGTTGGCTCCCCGGTCGCTATCCATGGTGCTGAAATGAGATCTCGGTGCTTGGTGATAGTGGCTTGATTTGCTAGGTGAAGTCCATGGTGCTGAAACGGGTTTAGAATGTTTTAGATGCATTTCTCGCCATGATAATAACCATAGAACATTTTGATTTCTAGGAATTCTAGTACTGTTATTCTATTTTTATACCTCCTGAATGTAGGTTTGTTTAATGGTTTGTTTTGTGTTGATAGCAATGGGAAACAAGGGAATGTTTTAAAAGTTTGGGCTTTTCTAAAAATGTATGTTTTTTCTTTAAGGTTAAACATGAATCAGACTTCATATTGGCTTTGTTTGTTTGTTTGTGTAGCCTTGTGACTTGGTTCTAACTAGTTATTTTGGTTCTAAATTGTTTTTGGTGCTCTAATGCCGGTTATAGTCATCATTTGCAACACGATCCTTGGGGCATGACAGTTTAAGCAGGATAGTTTAAAGCTAGAATCCTTAAATAAAACAATGACAATGTATGACAGTTGATACATGCTCATGAGGCATTTATAAGTTCTATTCTTCAATAACCAATGGGTATATATCAGTAATTTGTTAAGTCCAAAAATGGATGTAGCAACTAAGGCGTCTAGCTTTAAAGAAGCTCTCAAATGACACCTCACTGAAAACCTCAAGGTTGTACTACCCTAACCTAACACACATTACCATAGTTGGCTAGTTTGCTCATCATAACTGAGTTAGCTCATCTTGTGTTTATGAAGACTCCTTATCTTCCAACCAACTCCTACTAGGCTCTCTACTACTCATGCTCACCTTCTGAGCTAGAAGCATTGTAGAGGCCTATAAGTGTTTCACCTTAGCCCCACACACAGTCACAGTCCACTACTACCATCTCTATCCAGTGGGCTTGGTTAGGGCTAGGCCCAGGGTAATGCATTCCAGACCTTCTCAGTCCAGTCCATGCCTCCTCAACGCATGACTAGGGGGAGCCACACCCGCCACCCAACACTGGTCTCAGCCCTAGGCAGGTAAGGTGTGGACTGGGTCACATTTCTCCTTGCCACCCTGTTCTGACGTCACCGTACCCCAAACCTATACATTGTTGGAGGTTGGAGGTCCTAAGAGGGGGTCGACCTTGCCTTGTTGGTCACCTTTGAACCTTGACCTCACCACACCCCAAAGCTATACATCGTCAGAGGTTCGAGGAGGGGTGCCATCTTGCCTTGACGTCAACACACCCCTAGAGAAAGGGGGGAGGAGGGGGGATCCCCTTCCTCTGACGACCCAAACACCCCTACCTCTACATCACTGGATGTATGGTGGGAGGGAGAGATTGGAAGGGTCGCAGCCAGAAACCCTTCTCCGGGGATCGACATTCCCATCTCGCCGTTGGCCTGGCCTGGCAACGTCCTCCACACGCTCTGGGCCAGTTAATCAAGCTTTCTGTATGTTCAGGTTCCCTATACATCACTGGAGGTCCTCGCCCTCGGTCTGAGACTCAAATTTGACGGGACACACCCACAGCACGCCAACCACAACCCCTTCTGTATATCCGGGTTCCTGAAAGCGTATATAATTGGATTTAGAACTGAATTACACGCCGCCGGCAGCACAGTGGCGTATGTATATATTATAGGATAACTCGAGTCCGCCACTATAGAATACATTGCGAACGGCAACCAACACATAGCGAAAGCGCAGAGAATCACAGAGAGTGTCTGGACTCCTTTGGTCGTGGAAATAGCGATGAATTGATGTTGGACTGCAATTTGCTGAGCATGTCGGAATGCAATCCTACAGATCTGTAGGTAGAGTTGCATCATGACTGCGAAGACCAATAGGAAGAAGATGGCGAGTGCAACAGCGTTGGATTTTGTGACTGGTCGGCAGACGCTACAAGTCGTTTCGTCGTCTAGACAGTTCCAGCCGAGGGCAGGGAGGACTCCAAGGATCAGACCGACCAACCAGATGAGCCCTATTACCAGGTACGTGAAGAGGACAGTCCGTTCGGTGTGATAGGTCAACGCGTTGTACAGCGACAGGTACCTGTAATGAAGTGAACATTACTGTCAGTCCAGTCCATGTGTTCACTGGCACACTCACTATTCCAAAACATGTTTAACTCATACTGATAACTGCTTACTTTAGTCCAGTCCATGTTTTCAATCTTAGTTGAGAACTGATACACTCAGAATTACAGTACATAGTTGCATCGCTGCAATTATAGTAATCAGAAATACAACATAAAGAGAAATACAATGTCACCATACCTGTCCACAGTGATCGCCAGGATATTCAAAATGGACGCAGAGAACGCCACAATAAGTATCCCCGTGGAAATCAAGGTCACGACCTCTCCCTTGACCAGATAGATGAAGACAAAGTTTAGGATGAGTCCGAGACCCGCCAGGAGGTCGGCGAACGCCAGCGAACCAATCAGAATGAACATAGGAGCTCGAAGGGTCGGCGTGTAGAACAGGACAGCAATGACCAGAGCATTCTCACAGGAGATGAGGGTTCCTGTGACACATAATGCCACGTCCCATGGGCTGACATCCTGTTTATGACAACAATAATAGTAATATGTTTTCAAAATACCCAAAGTTACTTAACATAGTCAGCAACATTTTTTAAAAGCTATAAAATCAACTAGTACGTTTATGTTCACAAAACTTGATGACATCATGACTAACCTGGGGTGAGGTCAGAGGTCGTAGGTCAAGGTCAGATGTGGAGGTGCGGACGGGGACTGCGGAGGAGGAGTTGACCCCAGGGAGGTCAGGGTAAGGGTCAAGCCAGGGGTCCAGGGATGAGGGGTTAAAGGTTGCAGAGGAAGTAGTGTTCTGGGGAAGGCCACCACTGCTCATGGCTGCAGCTAGGGAGAGGATCATAACTGGATGAAGGGAAGAAGGGGGGGTGAAGAAAAATAACAAGAAGGGAGAGAGTAGGCTGTATTAATAAGGAGACGGGACACCATAGTGTAAGCTTCAGGAACATCTTTAATAAGATAAAACCAGATACAGAATACAGAGCATAATGGTTACTGTAGTACATTATTCTACAGAGGGAGAAAGGAGTCCAGGGGGGAGAGAGGGGGGATGGGTGAGAGTTGGGGCAGAGAGGAAGGATGGATGAGGAAAGAGAGGGGAAGAGGATTAAGGGATTCAGGTTGAGGAGGAGAGGGAGAGAGTGAGTGAGAGAGTCAGAGGTGTCCATTACTACAGAGGAATAAAGTCACTTCTCAAATAAAAACAAGAGATCATCCATCCATCCATCCATCCAATCAACATTGGAAACAAAAGCACCTGACTCAAATAATATATACACTGAGTAAAACAAATATTAGGAACACCTTCCTAATAGTGAATTGCCCCCCCCCCCCCCCCCCCCCCACAAAGTGTTCCTACTACCATACCCCTTTTAAAGGCACTTCAATCTTTTTGTCTTGCCACACAGACACAATCCATGTCTCAATTGTCTCAAGGCTTAAAAAGTATTCTTTAACCTGTCTCCCCCCCTTCATAAACACTGATTGAAGTGGATTTAAAAGGTGATCAAAAAGGGATCAAAGCTTTCACCTGGTCAGTCTATGTCATGGAAAGAGCAGATGTTGTGTGCTTAAGGTTGTTGTCCTGTTGGAAGGTGAACCGATTGCTCAGTTTGGCTGGACGGCCAACTCTAGGAAGAGTCTTGGTGGTTCCAAACTTCTTCCATTTAAGAATGATCGAAGCCACTGTATTCTTTGGGACCTTCAATGCTGCAGAGATTTTTTGGTACCCTTCCCCAGATCTGTGCCTCGGCACAATCCTGTCTCGGAGCTCTTCGGACAATTCCTTCGACCTCATGGCTTGGTTTTTGCTCTGACATGCACTGTCAACTGTGGGACCTTATAGAGACAGGTGTGTGCCTTTCCAAATCATGTCCAATCAATTGAATTTACCACAAGTAGACTCCAATTAAGTTGTAGAAACATCTCAATGGAAACAGGATGCACCTGAGCTCAATTTTGAGTCTCATACCAAAGGGTATGTAAATGTGACATTTCTGTTATTTATTTTGAATAAATGTGCAAACATTTCTAAAAACCTGTTTTTGCTTTGTCATTATGGGGTATTGTGTGTAGATTGATGAGGAAAATAAACCATTTAATCAATTTTAGAATAAGGCTTTATCGTTGCAAAATGTGGAAAAAGTGAAGGGGTCTGAATACTTTCTAAATGCACAATATTTGTTTTGACCATGACAGTTTACAATCTAAGCAAGTAATTTAGTCACCTCAACTTGTTCAACAGCCACACCATTCATTTACAGATTCATCTGAGGCCAAGAGCTTAGGGAATGATTTGTACCAAATACAATGCGCTTGCTTTTAGAGATGTCCAGGACCAGTTTATTACTGGCCACCTTTTCCAAAACTGACTACAACTCCTTGTTAAGGGTTTCAGTGAATTCATTAGCTGTGGTTGCTGACATGTATTTGGTTGAATCATCAGCATACAGTACATCATTTCAGTTAAAATATGCCCCAAAAAAGTATTGTTTAGTCACATAATTGCTCAATTTGCAGTCAGCAGCCAGACTTAATAGTCACAAATTTTTCCCATCTCTTTCAACCATTCAGTTTTTCAATTCCAATAATCTGTGGAGCCTTAACAGTTCTGACAGCCAGTTTCTTAACAGGTGCATGTTTATCTATAATAGGAAGAAGCAATTTCATGAATTTATCAAGTGCAGCGGTTGGATGCTCCTTATTAATCACATCAAACCAGCAAATATGTTTTATATCACTCACATAAGAGTCACAGCAAAAACGTTTGTATGATCTCTTATACACTGTTTTAGGCCCAGCTTCTGGAAGCTTCGTTCTCCTAGATATACAGTAGCCTCTATATTGTGATCACTGCATCCAATTCATATGGATACAGCTTTAGAACAGAGCTCTAGAGTATTAGTCAAAGTGTGATCAATACATGTGGATGATCTTGTTCCTGTTGTGTTTGTAAACACCCTGGTAGGTTGATTAATAACCTGAACCAGATTACAGGCGCTGATTACAGTGAGAAGCGTTCTCTTGAGCGGACAGCTTGATGAAAACCAGTCAATATTCAGATCCCCAAGAAAGTAGACCTCTCTGTTTACATCCCATACACTATCTAGCATTTCATGCACATTATTTACAGTTGAAGTCAGAAGTTGACCTACACTTAGGTTGGAGTCATTAAAACTCGTTTTTCAACCACTCCACAAATTTCTTGTTAACAAACTATAGTTTTGGCAAGTCGGTTAGGACATCTACTTTGTGCATGACACAAGTCATTTTTCCAACAATTGTTTACAGACAGATTATTTCACTTATAATTCACTGTATCACAATTCCTGTTGGTCAGAAGTTTATATACACTAAGTTGACTGTGCCTTTAAACAGCTTGGAAAATTCCAGAAAATGATGGCATGGCTTTATAAGCTTCTGACAGGCTAATTGACATCATGTGAGTCAATTGTAGGTGTACCTGTGGATGGATTTCAAGACCTACCTTCAAATTCAGTGTCTCTTTGCATGACATCATGTGAAAATCAAAAGAAATCAGCCAAGAACTCCACAAGTCTGGTTCATCCTTGGGAGCAATTTCGAAATGCCTGAAGGTACCACGTTCACCTGTACAAACAATAGTATGCAAGTATAAACACCATTAGACCACGCAGCCGTCATACCGCTCAGGAAAGAGACACATTCTGTCTCGTAGAGATGAATGTACTTTGGTGCGAAATGTGCAAATCAATCCCAGAACAACAGCATAAGACCTTGTGAAGATGCTGGAGGAAACAGGTACAAAAGTATCTATATCTACAGTAAAACGAGTCCTATATCGACATAACCTGAAAGGCCGTTCAGTAAGGAAGAAGCCACTGCTCCAAAACTGCCATAAAAAAGCCAGACTGCAGTTTGCGACAGCACATGGGGACAAAGATTGTTCTTTTCGTACAAAATCATACAAAAATAGAACTGTTTGGCCATAATGACCATCGTTATGTTTGGAGGAAAATGGGGGAGGCTTGCAAGCCGAAGAACACCATCCCAACCGTAAATGCACGGGGGTGGCAGCATCATGTTGTGGGGGTGTTTTGCTGCAGGAGGGACTTGTGCACTTCACAAAATAGATGGCATCATAAAGTAGGAAAATTATGTGGAAATATTGATGCAACATCTCAAGACATCAGTCAGGAAGTTAAAGCTTGGTTGCAAATGGGTCTTCCAAATGGACCATGACCCCAAGCATACTTCCAAAGTTGTGGCAAAATGGCTTAAGGACAACAAAGTCAAGGTATTGGAGTGGCCATCACAAAGCCCTGACCTCAATCCTATAAAAAATTTGTTGGCAGAATTGAAAAAGCGTGTGCGAGCAAGGATGCCTACAATCCTGATTCAGTTACACCAGCTCTGTCAAAATTCACCCAACTTATTCACCCAAAATATATCAAAACATGCATCGTGTTTGCAACAAGGTACTAAAGTAATACTACAAAAAATGTGGCAAAGCAATCAACTTTTTGTACTCAATACAAAGTGTTATGTTTGGGACAAATCCAATACAACATATTACAGAGTACCACTCTCCATATTTTCAAGCATAGCTGAATCATGTTATGGATATGCTTGTAATCGTTAAGGACTGGGGAGTTTTTCAAGATAAAATATAAATGGAATGGAGCTAAGCACAGGCAAAATCCTAGAGGAAAACCTGGTTCAGTCTGCTTTCCACCAGACACTGTGAGATGATTTCAGCTTTCAGCAGGTCAATAACCTAAAACACAAGGCCAAAAATCCACCTCTCTAAAAACAAGTCTCTCACCGTTGCCGCCTGCTATAGACCACCCTCTGCCCCCAGCTGTGCTCTGGATACCATATGTGAACTGATTGCCCCCCATCTATCTTCAGAGCTTGTGCTGTTAGGTGACCTAAACTGGGACATGCTTAACACCCTGGCCATCCTACAATCTAAGCTTGATGCCCTCAATCTCACACAAATTATCAATGAACCTACCATGTACAACCCCAAATCTGTAAACATGGGCACTCTCATAGATATCATCCTAACCAACCTGCCCTCCGAATACACCTCTGCTGTCTTCATCCAGGATCTTAGCGATCACTGCCTCATTTCCTGCATTCGTAATGGGTCTGCGGTCAAACGACCACCCCTCATCGCTGTCAAACGCTCCCTAAAACACTTCAGCGAGCAGGCCTTTCTAATCAACCTGGCCCGGGTATCCTGGAAGGATATTGACCTCATTCCGTCAGTAGAGGATACATGGTTATTCTTTCAAAGTGCTTTCCTCACCATCTTAAATAAGCATGCCCCATTCAAAAAATGGTGGACCATGAACAGATATAGCCCTTGCTTCACTCCAGACCAGACTGGCCTTGACCAGCACAAAAAGATCCTGTGGCATACTGCATTAGCATCAAATAGCCCCCGCGATATGCAACTTTTCAGGGAAGTTAGGAACCAATATACACAGGCAGTTAGGAAAGCAAAGGCTAGCTTTTTCAAACAGAAATTTGCATCCTGTAGCACAAACTCCAAAAAGTTCTGGGACACTGTAAAGTCCATGGAGAATAAGAGCAACTTCTCCCAGCTGCCCACTGCACTGAGGCTAGGAAACACTGTCACCGCTGATAAATCCACGATAATTGAGAATTTCAACAAGCGTTTCTCTACGGCTGGCCATGCTTTCCACCTGGTTACCCCTATCCCAGTCAACAGCCCTGCACTCCCCACAGCAACTTGCCCAAGCCTCCCCCATTTCTCCTTCACCTAAATCCAGATAGCTGATTTTCTGAAAGAGCTGCAACATCTGGACCCCTACACATCAGCCGGGCTAGACAATCTGGACCCTCTCTTTCTAAAATTATCCACCGAAATTGTTGCAACCCCTATTGCTCGCCTGTTCAACCTCTCTTTCGTATCATCTGAGATCATCTTTCTCCCCCTCTTCAAAGGGGGAGACACTCTAGATCCAAACTGTTACAGACCTATATCTATCCTACCCTGCCTTTCTATAGTCTTCGAAAGCCAAGTTAACAAACAGCTCACCGACTATTTCGAATCTCACCGTACCTTCTCCGCTTTGCAATCTGGTCATGGGTGCACCTCAGCCACGCTCAAGGTCCTAAACGATATCATAACCGCCACCGATAAGAGACAGTACTGTGCAGCCGTCTTCATCAACCTAGCCAAGGCTTTTGACTCTGTCAATAACCACATTCTTATCGGCAGACTCAACAGCCTTGGTTTCTCAAATGACTGCCTCGCCTGGTTCACCAACTACTTCTCAGACAGAGTTCAGTGTGTCAAATCGGAGGGCCTGTTGTCCGGACCTCTGGCAGTCTCTATGGGGGTGCCACAGGGTTCAATTCTCGGGCCGACTCTCTTCTCTGTATACATCAATGATGTCGCTCTTCCTGCTGGTGATTCTCTGATCCACCTCTACGCAGACGACACCATTCTGTATACTTCTGGCCCTTCTTTGGACATTGTCTTAACTAACCTCCAGACGAGAGAAATTATTGATAAAACATATCGGTGCTCATCGGCCATTGGACATAAAGATTTCACAACAAGTTGGAAATTTGCAAATTCAATAATGAGTCGTTTGGAAGTGGCTAACGGCAAGTATTGCAAAGAAACCAATATCCTGCTATTCAATGGAGTGGCTGTGTGTGTTTTTTATTTTATTTTTTAGTTTCCACCATAAATCCAGAGAGTGCAAGACTTTGATGCCAAAATTTGATGCCAAAATTTGCCCACAATAGACCACCACGCCACATTCAGTGAGCACAAGCCAAGGTGAGTCCAAAAATGTCTTCTATGCTGCTGCATAAATTATGTAATATGCAAGGGAGATATGTATACTGTAGCTAAGATTTAATACTAAGTGTATGTTGTGTAGTAAGCTGTTAGTAGCCCATGTTCCTCAACCTAATAATTTGGTCTATTTTCACCTCTTATTTTCACCTAATGTTACTGTTCTGACTCGGTGGTGCTGCACATGTAGCCTATAACCTGTTTTTGAGAAATGTCATCATCTAATATTGTAAGAGGTTTCATTGTCTGCTTATATGACCCCTTCATTTATCCTACGGTTCTGACTTGGTGTACAGGGAAAATACTGTAAGAGCAGCCCATGTTCTTCATTCTGTCGCTGTATATTTCAAAAGTGCTGTAGCTCGCTCATTAATGTCTTCATCGAAATTATGGAATGCTTCTTATACGCTCATCGTTCCCTTATGCCATAGTTTGTACATCTCAATTGTCAGTAGAAACCACATTTGTTTAAGTTAAGTTAGCTATACCAGCTAATGTTTTTTAAAAAAGCAGTAAGCGAGACTGAATGAATTGTTTCACTGCCAGACAAGGCTCCGCTGATAGACAGGTGTAGCGGTGGTAATATACACTCCATTGTGCTGGAAAGAAAGCTCTGCTGTTGGGACAGCTTCATGTAGACCCTAACAGTTTGTGGGCACTGCTTGTCACCTTCATAGTGCAATTAATATATTGTGTTGTGTAGTGTCTTTGCTGACATGCATCTAAAACAAAATTGGGGAGTTTGGCCCACCAAGATTTACATGCTAAAATCGCCACTGCTTATGTAAATGAGATATTTCTGTATTTCATTTTCAATAAATGTTCAAACATTTCTAAAAACATGTTTTCACTTTGTCATTATGGGGTATTGTCAATTTAATTCATTTTGAATTCAGGCTGTAACCCAACACAATGTGGAATAAGTCAAGGGGTATGAATACTTTCTGAAGGCACTGTATAGCCTACTGCTAATAACACATTACACAACACAATATGTATAGATTAATATGATATGCTCTACATAGCCTGCAGCACATATATACTGTCTATATAGCCAACTGCTAGTGACACATAAATAGACATTACAACAAAGCACAATATGCATGCCTCTTTGTAAAACCACCATAATAATAACCACCATAATATACCCTATATACAGATCAGATCCTATATGTGGCTGTGGCTTGTTAAATAAAGCAGGCAGACAGGCATCAAGGCATTCAGTTACTGTTCAATTGAACATTAGAAGGGGCAAAACAAGTGACCTATGCGACTTTGAGCATGGTATGATCGTCGGTGCCAGGCGCTCCGGATCCAGTGTCTCATAAATGGCCAACCTCCTGGGCTTTTTACAGAGAATGGTGCAACAAACAAAAAAAGTTCTATGGGCTGATGACAGAGGTCAAAGGAGAATGGCAAGAATCTTGCACGCTAACAGGCAGACCACAAACAGACAAATAATGGTACAGTATAACAGTGAAGTGCAGAACGGCAACTCGTCGAACCTTGCTACGGATGGGCTATTGCAGCAGACAACCACACCGGGTTCCACTCCTATCGGCCAAAAACAAGAAGAAGCAGCTCCAGTGGGCACGAAATCAACAATACTGGACAATTGAGGAGTGGAAAAACAATGCCAAGTTCAGTTTACTTGAGTGGCTCGCGCAGTCCCCAGACCTCAACCAAATAGAGCATCTTTTGGATGAGCTGGAATGGGCTGTTTGCAGCATGAACGTACCGGTGTCCAATCTGAATCAACTGCGTGATGCCATCGCATCAGCATGGACCAACATTCCAACACATTGTAGGATGCCCCAAGAATACAGGCTGTTCTGGAGGCAAAGGGGGGTCCGACCCGGTACTAGATGGGTATACATAATAAACTGGCGAGTGAGTGTATATAGCCTACTGTAACACATTTAACACACATTACAACACAACACTAAATGCATGTTTCCTTGTAATACCACATTCATGTTGCAAACATACAGATCATATGCTTAATGCATAGATATATGTTATTCAGTCCATAGATGCTGGAGACACTTACACATAGATTACACAACACAAGATGTTGCCTGGTAGTTTAAACATGCATCCTTGTATGGCTTTTCTACATACCGCATAGTTTTACCATGAAATTGTTTTCCTTTTGTTCCTCCTTGAATGGAACAGAAATAACCTAAAAAAAAACAGTATTAACCTAAAGAAACAGTATTAGCTAAATATAATCCCCATTGTAGCTGCATCGACATCTAAAACATGTCCAAATAGAATAGAAAAAAACACATCCATATAAGATATTCTTACCAGAAATATGGGAGAGAAAGAGAGCCTTCGGATTAGGCTTGGAGCTATCACCTTGCAGTGATTTATTCTATTTTTAGAAAAAAACCTTTAAAATCTGCGAGATCGTTTTGATTCTAGTCTAACTGACACGCTGCGCAGACAAAAAAAAATACAGTGCTAATTTTAACTCTGCCAGCGCGCGCACAGCCAGCAAGCTCCATTCACAAATGTATCCTCTCCTCTCTAACCCTCCCTCCTTTCCCTCACTCCCTCCCTGTCTACAAAGCACACGCACGCGCACATAGGGATACACACGCACATGCACACACATGCAGTACACACCGACACACTGCAAAGGACTGAGAAGGTCACTAAACCCGCAAAGCAATTTCCATTTGATTGTTTCTATTTATAATTTTTTTGTTTTCTGTTATTGTTTTTTTTATTGTCAACAAACTATTTATTAATAAACAACATATGCATCTGTACGCTAAAGACAGCATCATTCCATATGCGCATCTCCCACCACGAACAATACCCCAGTTTCATTCAACTGCATTGCCTTTCCCCCCAGCGCAGTCCGTGACTGTTGAGCAAGAGAGAGAGAGAGAGAGGGAGAGAGAGAGAGATGATGGGGAAGGAGAGAGGAGAGACAACGCCACAAAGACAGAGAGACAGAGAAGAAGAAAAAAAGAAATACAATTACTAGTTTTTATGTCCTTTTTCCTCTTTTACGCCGCTGGATATAAGAAATAAAAATCTAGATTTTCCTTTCTGTAGAGTAGTACTTGAGGAGCGCGCTGCAGTCATCTGACGCTATCCTTTCGTTAGCATTGCTTCAACGCTGTAAGCAGTGTAACCACCTCTGCCACTTACCGCTCTCCTCCAGCCGTGCATAGCCTACTATGCGCACCACTCTCTGCATGGACACGTTGACGACGATTCTCCCTTGGTGACGTCAGAAGCTCACTAAGGTCACGCTGTGTCGATGGGTTCTGTGAATCATGGACTGAATATTGATAATGAAATCCGGTTTCTCCAGTTTCCATAAAGAACACGACTCCATGTTTAGATAGGTAGAATAGGATCTCTGTGTTCGGTACCCACGCACGTGAACGCGCGCTAGCACACACAAACACAAGGTCGACGCGGTGCGTTCGCATGTGCAGACAGACACGCTCACCGCGCTACGTAGGCCTGCATCTCGTTTCCTTTCATCCTAGCCCAATTGAGATCATTCAGATCAAGTGTGGAACTTCAGTTTAAGAAGATTTAAGTTAATTGCCATTGTGAATAGGAAACATGAGTAATAAACTCTCGCTCTCTCTCTCATGGAACACATTTACACTATCACACCTTTTGTGCAGGAAATTCCTCGGCCCACGCGCTCTCTGTCATCCCCCTATCCTCCACTCCCCTCCTCCGCTCCATTCCCATGGTGAGTTCTCTTTCCCTCATTCGCTCTCTCTCTCTACCTGAATCACGCCTTTCGGCGTTTGTGCAGTGCCTCTGCAGTGGCTATTGTGTATGAAATAGTGCAATAAGCTTGAGTGTAGTAACATACAACATACACACACACACATGTTTTTATGAATGTGTGAATCGCAGCGCATGATAGGAATACAGATGAGGGTGTGTGTGCACTCTGGGTATTAGAATCGGCAAAGTCGCTCAAGATCCACTGCGAATTAGACCTCCGTCCAGGTAAGCAGGACGTCAGAAGATAATGTTAAAACCAGTCACTAGGGGCAACGGTGAGCGCTATTACCATCAAGTAGGCTCTAGGTTTGCTAGGGTGTTGTGGATGGGCGTACAACCAGACAGGAAGATCATGTCAGTGACTCAACCCACTCAAGTGATGCACCCCTCCTAGGGTCAGCATGGAAGAGCACCAGTAAGCCAGTAACTCAGCCCCTGTAATAGGGTTAGAGGCAGAGAATCCCAGTGGAAAGAGGGGAACCGGCCAGGCAGAGACAGCAAGGGCGGTTCGTTGCTCCAGTGCCTTTCCGTTCACCTTCACACTCCTGGGCCAGACTACACTCAATCATAGGACCTACTGAAGAGATGAGTCTTCAATAAAGACTTAAAGGTTGAGACCGAGTCTGAGTCTCTCACATGGGTAGGCAGACCATTCCATAAAAATTGAGCTCTATAGGAGAAAGCCCTGCCTCCAGCTGTTTGCTTAGAAATTCTAGGGACAATTAGGAGGCCTGCGTTTTGTGACCGTAGCGTACGTGTAGGTATGTGCGGCAGGGCCAAATTCGGAAAGATAGGTAGGAGCAAGCCCATGTAATGCTTTGTAGGTTACCCTATCCTTAACCCTTAACTTAACCATTCGGAATGAATGCCTAAACTTAACCATGGAGTTATTGTTTTAACCCTATCCCAAACCTTAATTAACTTAACCATTGGGATTTAAAGCCTGAACTTAACTTAAGCGTTTGGACATCTGATTCCACACACACACACACACACACACACACACAGTCACAACACACACACAAACAGTCACAACACACACATATTTAGTTATGCATATTACAGAGGCCTAGAGAGAGATATGGAGAGAGTTTGGACACACCTACTCATTAAAGGGGTTTTCTTTATTGTTACTATTGTCTACGTTGTAGAATAATAGTGAAGACATAACACATATGGAATCATGTAGTAGCCAAAAAAGTGTTAAACAAATAAAAATATATTTTCTATTTGAAATTCTTCAAATACCCACCCTTTGCCTTGATGACAGATTTGCACACTCTTGGCATTTTCTCAACCAGCTTCATGAGGCAGTCACCTGGAATGCATTTCAATTAATAGGTGTGCCTTGTGCAAAGTGAATTTGTGTAATTTCGTTCTTTCTTAATGCGTTTGAACCAATCAGTTGTGTTGTGACAAGGTAGGGGTGGTATATAGAAGATAGCCCTATTTAGTAAAAGACCAAGTACATTTTATGGCAAGAACAGCTCAAATAAGCAAAGAGAAGTGACAGTCAATCATTATTTTAAGACATGAAGGTCAGTCAATCCGGAAAATTGCAAGAACTTGAAAGTTTCTTCAAGTGCAGTCGCAAAAACCATCAAGCGCTATGATGGAACTGGCTCTCATGAGGACCTCCACAGGAAAGCAAGACCCAGAGTTACCTCTGCTGCAGAGGATAAATTCATTAGAGTTACCAGCCTCAGAAATTGCAGCCCAAATAAATTCTTCACAGAGTTCAAGTAACAGACACATCTCAACATCAACTGTTCAGAGGAGACTGCATGAATCAGGCCTTCAAGGTCGAATTGCTGCAAAGAAACCACTACTAAAGGACACCAATAAGAAGAAGACTTGCTTGGGCCAAGAAACACGAGAAATGTACATTAGACCTGTCCTTTGGTTTGATGAGTCCAAATTTGAGATTTTTGGTTCCAACCGCCGTGTCTTTGAGACACAGAGTACGGATGATCTCCGCATGTGTGGTTCCCACAGTGAAGCATGGAGGAGTAGGTGTGATGGTGTGGGGGAGCTTTGGTGGTGACACTGTCAGTGATTTACTTAGATTTCAAGGCACACTTAACCAGCATGGCTACCACAGCATTCTGCAGCAATACACCATCACATCTGATTTGCGCTTAGTGGGACTACCGTTTGTTTTTCAACAGGGCAATGACGCAACACACCTCCAGGCTGTGTTAGGGCTATTTGATCAAGAAGGAGATTGATGGCGTGCTGCGTCAGATGACCTGGTCTGCACAATCACCAGACCTCAACCCAATTGAGATGGTTTGGGATGAGTTGGACCGCAGAGTTAAGGAAAAGCAGCCAACAAGTGCTCAGCATATGTTGGAACTCCTTCAATACTGTAGGAAAATAATTCCAGGTGCAGCTGGTTGAGAGAATGCCAAGAGTGTGCAAAGCTGTCATCAAGGCAAAGGGTGGCTACTTTGAAGAATCTCAAATATAAAATAGATTTTGATTTGTTTAACACTTTTTTGGTTTACTACATGATTCCATATGTGTTATTTCATAGTTTTGATGTCTTCATTATTATTCTACAATGTAGAAAATAGTAAAAAATAAAGAAAAGACCAAAATAACTGTTACCCAAATTCACTTAGCCTGCGTCCCAAATGTAATTTTATTTCATATGGTCCCTGGTCTTAAGTAGTGCACTAAATAGAGAATAGGGTACCATTTGGGATGCAAACTTCCTCTATTGCCTCTTACTGCTGACAGAAGCAGGAACATGGAACTAGACGTCAGCAGATGTGAATGTGTGTGCGTGTGTGAAAAAGAGTTTGAAGAGACAGAAGGAGTGAATGTCTATCTGCATGCATGTGTGTGAACAATTGTTTGTCTCATGAAGGCCTATGTCTGGCAATATCATCAAATTCCCTCTGCTTTACTCAGTGGGCTTTTGAGACCGATCTAACAATTGTATTATCATTTGATTGGCCGGCAGAGACACAGTTAAGAGAGCACCATCTCTCTGTGTGTGTGTGTGTGTGTGTGACATGGTGTGTTGAGATAGGATTATCAGGCGTAAAAAGGCTGGTAATGATGATGATGATGACTGCCTGAATCAACTCTGAAATTACCCTACGCTTCAATTGAGAGCGATTTAGAGAGTGTGTTTGTGTGAGAGAAAGAAGGAGAGAGAAAGATAGATCAGTATTTTTGAAACATTGTACTATCACTAATCAAAGAATAGTTATTAACTAGGAAGTCGGGGCACCATGGGAAAATGTTGTTTAAAGAGTTACAATTTCCCGAATTTAACTCTCTTCAGATATTTTCATATCTTATCGATTACAGTCACTTATTAATGTATTAGTACCTCATCAGTCATATTCTGAATGTCGCAAACCCTTGGATATCTGCACGAACCCTAGCATAAATTATGAATCAGTGATATACAAATTTGATTAATTATTTATTTACTAACTAAATAATCCCACAGAATTACATAAACACACACAGGATAGGTTCTACATTGGTTACTCACTTGATAATGACACACCGAAAAGTCCCTAGTGGATGAAACCGATATGACGGCTTGGTAGACAAAGGAAAGGGGTGGGGACAGCTCAAGAGCGGGAATGTCAGAGAAACAACACGGATATACAGTTGATAACTACACTCATGGAAATGATAACTCTTTGCACATGAACAGCCGCTCATTCGAAAATAAATTGCAATTTACATATTTACGAGTGTATGCCTTTGTTGTCCCTCTCCATGATCGCCGGTCCGTCTGCTGGATAGTCAGTCGACAGAAAGTCTTTGGTTTGTCCACTCGTGATCAAAGTCTTGGTTGTAGTTTTCTTAGTGGGGTCTGGATAGTGTCTTTTGTAATAGATACATCAGACGTACCCCTGGTCACTTGATAAGGAAATGTTCTCCAGAATGGATCTTTTAGAGTACCATTCGGTCGTTCGATCGGTTGCGTTTACCAGACTAAAGTACTTAAACAGCTGCAGACTGAATAATTGGTCTTTAGTTTGTAGATTTATTAACCATTTCAGCTTGGGGATGATCCCCACGTTCTCTGGTCTTGTCCTTTGGTAGAGTTGTAGTTTAAATCATTTTGCAACATCCGGCTCACGCCTTGGTCTGCTTGGTCTATAGAGTGGTAGATTTCTCAACCATTTGTAACGTATTCAGCTGGCGCTGCACCTTTCTGGTCTTTATTTACATTGGCAACTATTTCAACATGTAGCTACCACTCCATGCTCTCTGGTCTAATGTACATTTTATTGGAAGTGGGTTTTATACTTGATCCTGCAAGTTGCAAGCCACCATAAGAATGAACCTCGGATGTCCATGTTTGTGGATCAGCGTAGCATTCCCCCCCCCCCCCCCCCCCCCCCGGTGGTTTACCCTGGTAGGCTTTCTGACAGCTGCAAAACACCACAAGAATGGCCAGGGAATGTCCTCGTTTGGGATCACTGTTGCGTTCACCCTCTGGTGGTTGACCCGGGTAGGATTTCTGCAAATGGAGCAGGCCGCCACAAGGATGGGCAGTGGATGTCTGGATTGGGATCGCCGTGCTGGACCCGTCGTCTGGTCATTCAGGCTGGTGGATCTAAACAGTAACTTAGGCAGATGTTAACAACGCACACACTTATGAAATACATAATTACATTTCTTCCCAGATGAGCGGTGTTGTGGCACTAAGTGATGGTTGTATGGTGAACTTGTTTATGGCTCTATCACTTCCTAAGTGTCAGAGGAAAAGAAATGAAAAGGAATGAAAGCATAAACAAAAGACATACAAAATATAGTTATCATACCTTAACCTCTATGGGCTAGGTGGGACGCTTGCACCTACTCAACAGCCAGTTGAATCCTGTGGCGCGTTATTCAAATACCTTAGAAATGCTATTACTTCAATTTTTAAAAAATATGACTATTTTATACCATTTTAAAGATAAGACTCTCGTTAATCTAACCACACTGTCCGATTTCAAAAAGGCTTTACAATGAAAGCAAAACATTAGATTATGTCAGCAGAGGACCCAAACAGAAATAATCAGACACCCATTTTTCAAGCTAGCATATAATGTCACATAAACTCAAACCACAGCTAAATGTAGCACTAACCTTTGATAATCTTCATCAGATGACAACCCTAGGATATTATGTTATACAATACATGCATGTTTTGTTCAATCAAGTTCATATATATATCAAAAACCAGCTTTTTACATTAGCATGTGACTAGCATTCCCACCGAACACTGCCGGTGAATTTACTAAATTACTCACGATAAACGTTCACAAAAAGCATAACAATTATTTTAAGAATTATAGATACAGAACTCCTCTATGCACTCGATATGTCCGATTTTATGTCCGAGCTTTTTGGTGAAAGCACATTTTGCAATATTCTCAGTAGATAGCCCGGCATCACAGGGCTAGCTATTTAGAGACCCAGCAAGTTTAGCACTCATCAAAGTCAGATTTACTATAAGAAAAATGTTATTACCTTTGTTGTCTTCGTCAGAATGCACTCCCAGGACTTCTACTTCAATAACAAATGTTGGTTTGGTCTAAAATAATCCATCGTTATATCCAAATAGCGGCGTTTTGTTCGTGCGTTCAAGACACTATCCTAAAGGGTAAATAAGGGTGGCGAGCATGGCGTAATTCGTGACAAAAAAATTCAAAATATTCCATTACCGTACTTCGAAGCATGTCAACCGCTGTTTAAAATCAATTTTTATGCCATTTTTCTCATAAAAAAGCGATAATATTCCGACCGGGAATCTGCGTTTAGGTAAACAGACAAAGGAAAAGAAGGCATTCGGTCGACGCGGGCACGCGCCTAAGCCCATAGTACTCTGAGTGGCCACTTGCCAAAAGCGATAAAGTGTTTCAGCCAGAGCCTGCCTCGATATCGTTCAGCTTTTTCCCGGGCTCTGAGAGCCTATGGAAGCCGTAGGAAGTGTCACGTTATTGCACAGATCCTCAGTCTTCAGTAAAAAGAGCCAAGATGAAACACTACTTCTCAGACAGGCCACTTCCTGCTTGAAATCTTCTCAGGTTTTGGCCTGCCATATGAGTTCTGTTATACTCACAGACACCATTCAAACAGTTTTAGAAACTTTAGGGTGTTTTCTATCCAAAGCCAATAATTATATGCATATTCTAGTTACTGGGCAGGAGTAGTAACCAGATTAAATCGGGTACGTTTTTTATCCGGCTGTGTCAATACTGCCCCCTAGCCCTAACAGGTTAATCATCTAATTGGACTGTTTTCTATATACGTCCAAGGTCTTGGCAAAATTTCCCTATCATGGCATTATCTAATGTCATATCTAGGGCATTTCTAAGTTGATTACTACATGATAAGTCTACAGCTGTAAGGCACCAGTTTTAGGCAGTCTACAGGGATGACCTATGGACCTCTGTAGAGAAACTGGTGAGTACTGTAGCTGTAGAGTCAAAGGCCTCAGAGAAAATGTCAACTTTGCTAAGGCTGGTATTTTGTTCGGACCCTTAAGTGATCCGAGCATAACTCCTCATTAAATGTTCCGTTTCGTGTGTGTTTGTGCTTACACAAGCGCACATACCAAGGTAAAGATACCAAGTATCCGGGGAGGCTGCAACCTGTTCAGAATGAGTCTGACGTCATCAGATCATTTCCAGGTCAATGCCTGGAGGTCAGTAAGAATTGATGTCGACCTCAAGACGTGCTAAGGGGACCTGTAGTAGTTTTATTACACGTCAATGTGTCTTACACCATTGTAGTGGTGATAGGTATGAAGCTATGTTATTCATGGATGAGCTAACCTCACAACGGAAGTACTCTATAAGCACTGAAACAGTTGTACGCGGTGTGATCAGAGTTCATGACGTTTAATAACTTTCCACCTGAATGGAGGGTTCTATTTATTAGTGGCATGTGTTAACCATCAGAAGAGTGTTCTGGAGATTCCCTTACACGTGTTGCAATCTGAGTGACTACTAACTCCTCTATCGCTCTTATCAATAGCAATTTGACTTGTGAGGTCTCTAACCCTCTTACTGATTGTTGCCGGACTGACTGTGCTGGCATTGGTACTGGTACTCAAGGGGACCAGTTATCCTATCCTTATTCTGAAATGTTATCCTCCTGGAACACATGATTAGAGCATTTTACTAGTTGCATTGAAGTTTAAACTACACATGGAAAGGCATGGTTTTGTTTGCCATTTGTTTTGGAGGTGGAACGTCCACTGGAATACTGTAATTTCTTGGATATGTTCTAAGATTATCCCCGTCTAGGGGCCTGTCTGCTCTTCACTGTTCTCATATAGAAGTTTACAACTAGATTTGTTTTCTGCTCTGATGATCTCATACAGTGTTGCACGTAGTCTCGGGAGTAACCGATCCATCAAGTCTGCTCCGAGTAGCAGGGGTTCCAATTCGAGACTGGTTACATACACAGGGTGAACGAGTGATATGTCCTGGAAGTGTAGTTTCAGCATGATTCTCAATGTGAAAGGCGAGGTAGTCTGAGTGAAACTTCGAAGTGTAGTGTTGCATCGTTCCACTTTTAACCAACGTTTAGTTGGCTTCAAAACCCTTTTGAGATCATTGAACAATGTTTGAGAGATGAGCGATATTGTTGCGCCCGAATCAATTAGCGCGTGACAAGTTAAGAAGTCCTCCAGGACTGTTTCCATGTATGGCCGTTTAGAGTCGCGTTTAGTGGACATATTCCCCACAAGTGGAGTGGTCGTTCGCAACGACGTGATGTGCCATTTCTGTTCAAGGTGAAAGATGATCGACTTTTCGGATTTTGAGTTGGCTTGGCTTTAGCGAAGCTTTTGACCTTTTTCTTCGAAACCTTTGTATCAGAGTCTATAGACAAAGCTTGTGGGCTTGTTTCTTGATCGAGCGGGCCCTAGATAGGGTCTCGAGTGAGAGTGGGAGAAATTAGATGTTTTACTTCCTTGCTAAGGGTGTTAATTCCTGCAGACCTGGTGTCCGGCAATTTCCAGTTTAGTCCATGTACCCTTTTCTCA
This sequence comes from Salmo salar, assembly GCF_965601325.2. Taxonomy (NCBI): domain Eukaryota; kingdom Metazoa; phylum Chordata; class Actinopteri; order Salmoniformes; family Salmonidae; genus Salmo; species Salmo salar. The sequence goes on along the minus strand of NC_138297.1, from coordinate 32,982,114 downwards.
AAATGTTCTCGCTTTAGTTCTTCACCTAGTGGAACTTAACCCTTTGTTACCCTTGTGCTCTGACACTTTGTGTGGGTTGGGTGCAGGAACGTAGCGAATAGGTTGATTGTACCGGTAGTCATTTCGATGGCGACATACTTTACAGTTATTTCAACTGCGGGGATTATTGGATTCGTGGTTTCTTGGTAGAAACCGTTGTTGTGCGTCATCTCTCAACACTTCAATACCTGATAATGCACCCTCTAACTGGAATGAGTGCTCCTGGTCAAACTTCAAAACCGAGTGGTCAGGGCTTTTAGCATTGCAAGCTTTTGATGCCTCAAAAGCTGTGCTTGCAAGCTCTCTGAGTAGTAAGATAAGCAAGCCAACGTGGACTGTAGGGCCCAAGTAGGTAATGAAGGTGGGATACATGTTCGACAGAAACATTTGTTTGAATGGTAACAGCTCTTCCATTCCTGTTTCAGTGAGTAGGCCAAAGTAAGCTGAACGAAGCCTATGATAGTAAGCTTGTGGGTGTATATTCCAAGCTTGTTTGACAGTGTTAGCCTGTGAGCTATTGTGTTTGCGAGTCGCAGAACCACTGAATTCTAATTTCAAAGTTGTGGCAAGTTTAGCGTAGTCGTTTAGCACGTGTTGCTGTTGAAGACGAATGAACCTCGTCACATGTCTATTCGGCGTTCGTTTTTAACAGGTAAAGTGTGTCAGAACCTGTAGCGTTCGGGTAGCCATCCAATGCGACCTCTGTGTCAGCTAGGAACGTCTCAGTATCGTTTGGCTGACCTGGAACGGGGTCAAAGGTGGAGAAATTCTTGACGAGTTTGTCAAGGTGTTCCGCACCAAGCGGGCGGAGAGGGTTTGCTTCAAGAGGAGAAGACTGAGGGGGACACATGAGGGAGGCAAAGTCTGAAACCTTCTATCGTCTTCACTCCTTTAAGTACCGGGCTCCGGTTGCTTGGTTGGGTCGTCACGCTGTAGCGCGTGACCGTTCTGGAATTCCACCAGATTGTACCTAAGGGTGGTATTCTGCTGCATTGCAGAGTCCACTTCAGAGCTTAGAGTACCGATTTTGGACACATGAGTGTCGCACTTGCTCCTTTCGATCTCAAACTTATCTGTCATTATTTGCAGATAGAGGTCTTGAGGACAGAGCGAGAGATTCAATGATGAGATTTCCTCCGCTTGCTTAGAAATCAATATTTCCATCTTCATCACCTGAGTTCTCTCATCATTCATTTGGTCAGTGACTTCAATGAATTCTGCTGACCTGTCATCCAACTTAGTCATTGTGTTCATTAACTGATCATCTTTGGTCTGCAGCATTTGGAGTAGAACATTGTTACTTTGAGTAACGTTCAACAAAACTGCATGCATGTTATCAAGTTGTGCACTCAGATTGATCTAGTTCTCCGTAGACATCAACGTATTTAGTTTTGGCTAAATCAAGTTGTTCCTGTAGAATACAATTTTGTTCCTGTAGAAGACGATTTTGTTGAATAGTTTGAGCTCCTTCGTCATAACTTTTTGCAATTACATTAAATTGTTCAGTTCTCAAATGCAATTCCATAGCTAGCAGAATTTTTCCCTTTTCTGCTTTTGTCATTGGTTTCCCGGTTCTTTCCACATGTCCCTTTATGTCTGCCATGTCCTGCCTGTGTTTCAGCTGTGCACTGCGGTATTGGAACGATGCCAATCTTGGATGGCAAGACATTAGGGCTAAACTGGAGAGAACCTTTACAAGGCCTGCGCCCGAAGTTTGATTTTTGGTAGCATTTGTCGCGATTTCTACTGTTTTTCCGCTAATAGCGTAGTTAGGGTTGGTATGGAGATCAGAGATCAATCCTTTTATGGGTGAGGTTTCACTAATTAGTGGGGGAGTCAGGACCACTCCCTCTGATAGCTTGCACAATATTAGAACATTTGAGAGGAGGAAAACAATTGTTCCTATTTTTCCAAAGTTTGGTTTTGGAATACGATAATCTATTTATAGACGCTAATGAACCATCAGTACTGTATCAGTAATGTGGGAGTTGGACGTGAATGAATTTGCAAAAGCAAATTGACTTGATTAATCAACGATAATGATTAATCATACCTGTATAGGCAACTGGGAATTCAACTTTAATTAACCTGAGAAGTTGGTTCATCAAGTTTAATATGAGAAAGTTTAAAATGTCTCATTTAATTGGAAGAACCTGAAAAGGTATGTTCGACAATTTAACTTATTAAATGGAATGTGACAATGATATCCAATCAATTGAAATTGTCTTGATTTATCATAGGTGTAACCAGTTGTTCAAATGTTTAGGGTACATTCACTACCAAGGTCACTTATCCATAAGGCCGAAGAGGCGGGACTTCCTTCAGTACTGGTTAGACCTGAATGAGCTTTGCAAAAGCACATTTTACTGGTTAATCAATGTTAATGATAAATCAAACTTGTATAGGTTATTTGGGAATTAAACTTTAATTAACCTGAAAGCGTAGCTGCATCATGGTTGATGTGGATACGTGTGAATTGTCTCATTTGTAGAAACCAAGCAATTTGCATATTATTCAAAATGTCCATTTGAAAAAGTTACGTCTGGCAATTTTACCTCTTAGTTACATTGAATGAGACAACAATATCCAATCAGTTGAGATTGGCTGGATATCAGAAGAGTAACCACTTGTTATAAATGTGAGACCACGTTGGGTGTCACATAGAAATAATTATTTAAAAAAAAATGACTGGTCACAGAAAGCTGAAATCAAACGGAAGTACAGAGGGGCGGGACTTCCGTCGCCCAAGATGCACGTTGTTGCCGTGTGAACAAAGGGGAAAAACAAAATGGCTGCTCTCCCTTTTTTAGCTTTAGCATCTCGTACAAGCTAATCCAACTTTGTACACTTTCAAGCATAACATAGGATCCCCTTAAACAAGGGAACGGTTTTACTAGTAACGTCTTACATTCAAACCGTTTCGCCGTCATTTTTCGCAATGTACTACCGAAACGCGCGGTAAACAAAGAAATATACCATGTTCTACTCACGCTACTGAAAATGTGAGGGACAGAGATAATTATCGCTTGGTCAAACTAATATCTCCTCAAATTTCAATCGGCTGGCCCTATGTTCTCGCTCGAGAGATTAATAATTACAGAGTCTACCCGCTTCTGAAACACGAGAGACAGAAATAGCACGTTTGACCCAACACGTCTATTTGTCAAATTTCTATAATTAGCTAGATCGTGTCCTAGCACTAGAAATGTAATCTAACCCTACACGGAGGAAACCTCCATGTATTGTTGAAATGGAAAACACACGTCAACAAGTCCTGTCTACAATTCCCATGGTGTATAACAAAACTAGGTGCATAATGCAATCTGCTTTTCAATTTTATATAGGCTGAATCTATTCTATCTTAGATTCCTTGCACAGGGGCTCCAATATGTTGTAACGTTGGACTATCATTAATGTGAAGACTGTTATATTATCAAATCAATTCTCTATGTGTAATTATTCCGTGATTAAACTAATCAAGGAATAGTAATGAACAAGGAAGTCGGGGCACCATCTTTCTCTCCCTCTCTGTCATCCCTCTTTCTTTCTCTCCTTGTCTCTATCCACCCCTCCTCTCTCTCTCTCTCCCTCTCTCAATCATCCCACTCTTTCTTGCTCTGTCTCAATCATCTCTCTCATCTCTCTCTCTCAATCATCTCTCTCCCTGTCTCAATCATCTCTCTCTCTTCTCTGGTTGTTCAATTGATCTTTTCTATGGTGGAGGGTTAACACACTGTTAGCTTAGCAGTATCCACAGTTTGTTTCAAAGTTAAAAGAGGAAGAGGACAGTGTTTGAGTTTCCTGGGGTTTGGAAGGTGTGGTGTCCTTGAAGGAGTAGGGGTAGACTGCTTGTAGTAAAAGCAGAAATTATCAACAGGGGTATTGTCTTTATAAATGTGTATGCGCCTAACATAGTGAGAGAGAGGGGGCTTCTATTTGGGTGTCTTAGACAGGAACTCTCACAGGTGAGCCTGAGGAGACGCTGATGGTCAACAAGGACTGGAACTGTACAATGGATTTTACGAAAGACAGAATGGGGAGGAGCCACATTCAGCCTCAGTCGGGGTGTTAAGGGACATCATTAATCAGTTCGACCTAGTGGATGTTTGGAGAACTAGACACCCCGACACAAGACAGTATACATGGGTGAAGGTCTTTGGGGCTAGGGTGAGTGCAGCCTGACTTGATCGATTAGAGTAATAGGCTATTTGGCGCTAACATTCTCCCGGTGGGTTTTTCCGGATCATACATAACCATGGCTCGGCTGTCTATTTCACCAGGGCCTCAGCAGGCATCCTATTGGAAGTTTAATGTAAAGCTCTTACAAGATGCCACTTTTTGCTCAGGTTTCCAGACTTTTTATGAAAGGTGAGTCTCTGTGTCAATGGTGGGATGTGGGGAAAGTCCAAATTCTGCTTTTCTATCAACAGTATACAGCTCTCTCATCCTCAGAGGCTAGGAGAGTATTGGGGGAACTCGAGCTTAGCATTAGTGAGATGGAGGTAGAAATGGTGGGACAAGGCATTGTAGGTCTCCAGGCTAATTTAGCTGAATTATGTAGGGACCTGGGCAGGTTTTTCCAGGTTAAAGCAAAGGGAGGACTTGTAAGAGCTAGGTTATCCATGCTCAAGGAGGTGAATGCTTCCAGCTCCTTCTTCTTTGGTTTGGAAAGACACAGCGGTGAAGCCAAGGGTATCCATTGTCTACGGCTGTCTGATGGGTGGGGGACCTCTGTGGTGGGTGAGATGCGGCAGCGGACTGTGGAGTTTTATACTGAGTTGTATAGGGCAGAACTGTGTGATCCTATGTGTGCTCAGGTTTTGTTTGCAGAACTCCCTAAGCTCTCTCTGGCACAGAGGGATGAAAGGAACATTCCCTTGTTGTCCCATGAATTGGCATGGCCGTAAACCAGATGTCCCCTGGCCGGGCACCGGGGATTGATGGACTCCCAGTGAAGTTTTATAAAAAATTCTGGAGAATAATTGGACTGGACTTCTTTTGCGTGTTGCGTGAGTTCATCAGGGTAGGAGAGTTGCAGATGAGCTGCCGTCGGGTGGCTCTGACTCTCCTGCTCAAAAAAGGGGACTTGTGTGAAATTAAGAACTGGAGGTCTGTGGCATTGCTCTGTACGGACTATAAGATATTTGCCAAGGTCCTCGCTAACAGACTGAAGTCCCATCTGCACTCTATAGTATACAATGACAAGACATATTCATATTCTTAAACAGGGACATGGTGGACTTGTCGAGAGGTTATAATGTGAACTTTGGACTGTTCTCTTTAGATCAAGAGAAGGCTTTTGATAGAGTGGACCATGAGAATCTGTTTAATGTGATGTCTGTGTTTAGGTTTGGGGAAAGGTTTTTGGCCTATGTGAAGACGTTGTATGCTGGGGCGTCATGTATGGTCAAGGTGGGGGGGGGGGGGGGGGGGGGCTCAGTAGACCAGTCTGGGTGAGGTGGGGCATTAACCTCTTATGGCTAGGGGGCAGTATTTTCACGGCTGGATAAAAAACGTACCCGATTTAATCTGGTTACTAATCCTACCCAGTAACTAGAATATGCATATACTTATTATATATGGATAGAAAACACCCTAAAGTTTCTAAAACTGTTTGAATGGTGTCTGTGAGTATAACAGAACTCAAATGGCAGGTCAAAACCTGAGAGATTCCTTTACAGGAAGTGGCCTGTCTGACCATTTCTGGAACTTCTTTGCCATCTCTATCTTTTACTAAGGATCTCTGCTCTAACGTGACACTTCCTACGTCGTCCATAGGCACTCAGAGCCCGGGAAAAAACAGAATGTCGTCATCCCAGCCCCAGGCTGAAACACATTATCGCCTTTCTCAAGTGGCCGATCAAGGGACTGTGGGCTTAGGCGCGTGACCTGGCTGCCCCCGTCTTTGTGATTTTTTCCTCTGTTTGCCGAAAAGGAGATTCCCGGTCGGAATATTATCGCTTTTCTACGAGAAAAATGGCATAAAAATTGATTTTAAACAGCGGTTGACATGCTTCGAAGTACGGTAATGGAATATTTAGACATTTTTTTGTCACGAATTGCGCCATGCGCACGACCCTTCTTTACCATTTCGGATAGTGTCTGGAACGCACGAACAAAACGCCGCTATTCGGATATAACGATGGATTATTTTGGACCAAACCAACATTTGTTATTGAAGTAGCAGTCCTGGGAGTGCATTCTGACGAAGACAACAAAGGTAATGAAACTTTTGTAATAGTAAATCGGAGTTTGATCAGGGCTAAAGTTGGTCGGTGTCTAAATGGCTAGCCGTGATGGCTGGGCTATCTACTGAGAATATTGCAAAATGTGCTTTCACCGAAAAGCTATTTTAAAATCGGACATATCGAGTGCATAGAGGAGTTCTGTATCTATAATTCTTAAAATAATTGTTATGTTTTTTGTGAACGTTTATCGTGAGTAATTTAGTAAATTCACCGGATGTTTGCGGGGGGTATGCTAGTTCTGAACGTCACATGCTAATGTAAAAAGCTGGTTTTTGATATAAATATGAACTTGATTGAACAAAACATGCATGCATTGTATAACATAATGTCCTAGGGTTGTCATCTGATGAAGATCATCAAAGGTTAGTGCTGCATTTAGCTGTGGTTTTGTTTTTTGTGACATTATATGCTAGCTTGAAAAATGGGTGTCTGATTATTTCTGGCTTGGTACTCTGCTGACATAATCTAATGTTTTGCTTTCGCTGTAAAGCCTTTTTGAAATCGGACAGTGTGGTTAGATAAAGGAGAGTCTTGTCTTTAAAATGCTGTGAAATAGTCATATGTTTGAAAAATTGAAGTTTTTGTATTTTTGAGGAATTTGTAATTCGCGCCACGCCTATCATTGGATATTGGAGCAGGTGTTCCGCTAGCGGAACGTCTAGATGTAAGAGGTTAAACAAGAATGCCCTCTATCAGGGCAGTTACAGTTGAAGTCGGAAGTTTACATGACTTAGGTTGGAGTCATTAAAACTTGTTTTTCAACCACTCCACAAATTTCTTGTTAACCTCTTGACGGTCGCCTAGGATAGGGGGCGCCACAGAGCATTTTGAAAAAAATTCATGCCCATTTTAAACGGCCTACTACTCAAACTCAGAAGCTAGGATATGCATATAATTAATACTTGTGGATAGAAAACACCCTAAAGTTTCTAAAACTGTTTGAATGGTGTCTGTGAGTATAACAGAACTCATATGGCAGTCAAAACCCCGAGACAGATCGAAACAGGAAGTGGAATTCTGAATTGCGAACTCAACTTCATCACGTTGCCTATTAATCACACCGTGAGCTATGGTTCATTGAGCACTTCCTATTGCTTCCACTAGATGTCCCCAGTCTTTACAAAGTGGTTTGAGTCTCCTACTGTTAAAACTGAATGAATGAATGAGACGCTGTGGAACGTGGTCACACGGAGAGGGCCATCACCATTATGACGCTGACGCCCCTGGTTACCCTCCCCTTTCGAAATGTTTTGAAACACAATGCAATCGTCCCCCTCGAATCTTATTGGCTCTCTTGTTGAAAAACGCCCTGAAGATTTATGTTATACAACGTTTGACATGTTTGAACGAACCTAAATGGGAAAAAAATGCATTTTCTCGAAATGGCTGTCCCGTGGCCGGACGGAAGTTTTGGAGCAGCCTTCAGACGCGTTAACAAGAACAAGCTCTTGGAACATAAAGGAGTAATTTTTTCGAACGAAAATACATTTGTTGTGGACCTGGGATTCCTGGAAGTGCTTTCTGATGAAGACAACCAAAGGTAAGGGATTATTGACAATAGTATACAAGACTTGATGTGATATGCGATTGTTCCAAGATGGCGCTGACCTGTAACGTTAGCCTATTTTTCAGAGTATCGCATCCCCTTTCATCGCAAAGTATGATTACCCAGTAAAGGTAATTTTAAATCTGGCATTACAGGTGCTTTCAAGAGATATTCATCTATAAATCTTAGAATGACAATATTACATTTAAAAAATGTTTTTGAATAGTAATTTAGTAAATTGTAGCTCTGTTTCATCGGATGCATTTGAGGGAAAATAGTTAGTCAACGTTACGCACCGATGTAAAATGCTGTTTTTATATATAAATATGAACTTTATCGAACAAAATAATGCATGTATTGTGTAACATGATGTCCTAGGTGTGTCATCTGATGAAGATTGTCAAAGGTTAGTGCTGCATTTAGCTGTTTTTTTGGTTATTTGTGATGCATGTGGTTGGTCGGAAAATGGCTATGTGGCTACTTTTACGATATACTCCTCTAACATAATCTAATGTTTTGCTTTTGCTGTAAAGGGACGGAGGCCGCACAGGGGTTAACAAACTATAGTTTTGGCAAGTCGGTTAGGACGTCTACTTTGTGCATGACACAAGTAATTCTTCCAACAATTGTTTACAGACAGATTATTTCACTTATAATTGACTGTATCATAATTCCAGTGGGTCAGAAGTTTACATACACTAAGTTGACTGTGCCTTTAAACAGCTGATGATGTCATGGCTTTAGAAGCTTCTGATAGGCTAATTTACATAATTTGTGTCAATTGGAGGTGTACCTGTGGATGTATTTCAAGGCCTACCTTCAAACTCAGAGCCTCTTTGCTTAACATCATGGGAAAATCAAAAGAAACCAGCCAAGATCTCAGAAAAACATTTGTAGACCTCCACAAGTCTGGTTCATCCTTGGGAGCAATTTCCAAACGCCTGAAGGTACCATGTTCATCTGTACAAACAATAGTAAGCAAGTATAAACACTATGGTACCACACAGCCATCATACCGCTCAGGAAGGAGGTGCGTTCTGTCTCGTAGAGATGAACGTACTTTGGTGCGAAAAGTGTAAATCAATCCCAGAACAACAGCAAAGGATCTTGTGAAGATGCTGGAGGAAACATGTACAAAAGTATCTATATCCACAGTAAAATGAGTCGTATGTCGGCATAACCTGAAAGGCCACTCAGCAAGGAAGAAGCCACTGCTCCAAAACCGCCATAAAAAAAGCCAGACTACGGTTTGCAACTGCACATGGGGACAAAGATCGTACTTTTTGGAGAAATGTCCTCTGGTCTGATGAAACAAAAATAGAACTGTTTGGCCATAATTACCCTTGTTGTGTTTGGAGGAAAAAGGGGGAGGCTTGCAAGCCGAAGAACGCCATCCCAACCGTGAAGCATGGGGGTGGCAGCATCATGTTGTGGGGGTGCTTTGGTCCAGGAGGGACTGGTGCATTTCACAAAATAGATGGCATCATGAGGATGGAAAATTATGTGGATATATTGAAGCAACATCTCAAGACATCAGTCAGGAAGTTAAAGCTTGATCGTAAATGAGTCTTCCAAATGGACAATGACCCCAAACATACTTCCAAAGTTGTGGCAAAATGACTTAAAGACAACAACGTCAAGGTATTGGAGTGGCCATCACAAAGCCCTGACCTCAATCCTATAGAAAATTTGTAGGCAGAACTGAAAAAGCGTGTGCGAGCAAGGAGGCCTACAAACCTTACTCAATTACACCAGCTCTGTCAGGAGGAATGGGCCAAAATTCACCCAACTTATTGTGGGAAGCTTGTGGAAGGCTACCCGAAATGTTTGACCCAAGTTAAACAATGTAAAGGCAATGCTACCAAATACTAATTGAGTGTATGTAATCGTCTGACCCAATGGGAATGTGATGAAAGAAATAAAAGCTGAAATAAATCATTCTCTCTACTATTATTTTGACATTTCACATTCTTAAAATAAAGTGGTGATCCTAACTGACCTGAGACAGAGAATTTTTACTAGGATTAAATGTCAGGAATTGTGAAAAACTGAGTTTAAATGTATTTGGCTAAGGTGTATGTAAACTTCCGACTTCAACTGTAAATACACTAGCCATTGGCTGTCACAGGCAGTGGTGTCAAGACTGGCCAGGTGGAGGTGGCTCCTGTCCCAAGTGTCATATAGAGAGAAGATGCTGATAATCAACAACCAGTTGGCATTTTCCCTGTGGCATAAACTGGCTGTCCTCAACCCCCCAGACCTGTAACGCAAGCTGGTGTATTTTTTCTGGTCGGGGCATCACTGCCTGAGGGCGGCAGGGATGTATATGTCCGTAAACGAAGGAGGACAGGGCCTGGTGGAACTTGAGAGCAGGGTAGCTGCATTTCGATTAAAGGCGGAGCAGAGACTGCTGTACCATACTGATGTCGGCTGGAGGGAACCAGCATGCGCGCTGCTGAGGAGAACTGGCGGATTAGGGTTGGACTGGCAGCTACTCCTCATGAGGCTGGAGAGGCTGAGTACAGCAGGTCGCTCTGATTTTTTATTTGAGTTCTATAAAATTATTTTAATAAGTGTGGAGATGTTTCAGGAGATATGGTGTGTTGGGGGGGGGGCTGTCTGTATAGCTGGGGAAGATGGGTTGGATATACAGTTGTAGAAGTGGTGATGTTTTTGGTGATTGTGATGTGTGGTGTTGTTTTCTATCGTGTGGTAGAGGGCAAGGTGAGTATGCAATATTGCAGTCCAGGGGATATTTGTTTTTTGTTTTAATGAAATGGGAATGTATCATTAAAGAAATACAAAGTCAAAGTCTCAATCATCTCTCTCTCTCTCACGGTGCCAGGATTTTCTCGCTCCCGGTGCTAAGGGGGAGCTTGACCAATACGTGGGGGTGCTAAGAAAATAGTTGATTTTCATGACTTCAGAGTTATAAGGAAGTTCAAATTTTTTCAATAAAAGCAGATATGGCACACAGCATATTCGATATAAATGTAGTTTTTAATTGAATTTGGCCAAAGAATAACAACAAGAAGTGCATTTATTTTATTTGCATAATCAGACAACTGTGCATTGGTAATAATGTTTCGGATGAAATGGCTATCACAACGTCATAAATGAAATGAATAATATCCAAAGTGCAGCCACAACGAGAAGTGCTATGCATTTAGCCTATGTCTGTTAACTGTGCACACACTTGTAAAACGAACTGGCTTCTTTTGACATCGGGTGGTGTAGGTGTCCTGGAGAGCAGGTAGTTTGCCCCAGGTGATGCGTTGTGCAGATCTCACTACCCTCTGGAGAGCCTTACGTTTGTGGGCGGAGCAGTTGCCGTACCAGGCGGTGATACAGCCCGACAGGATGCTCTCGATTGTGCATCTGTAAAAGTTTGTGAGTGTTTTTGGTGACAAGCCAAATTTCTTCAGCCTCCTGAGGTTGAAGAGGCTCTGTTGCGCCTTCTTCACCACGCTGTCTGTGTGGGTGGACCATTTCAGTTTGTCTGTGATGTGTATGCCGAGGAACTTAAAACTTTCCACCTTCTCCACTACTGTCCCGTCAATGTGGATAGGGGGGTGCAACCTCTGCTGTTTCCTGAAGTCCACCATCATCTCCTTTGTTTTGTTGACGTTGAGTGTGAGGTTATTTTCCTGACACCACACTCTGAGGGCCCTCACCTCCTCCCTGTAGGCCATCTCGTCATTGTTGGTAATCAAGCCTACCACTGTAGTGTTGTCTGCAAACTTGATGATTGAGTTGGAGGCGTGCATGGCCACGCAGTCATGGGTGAACAGGGAGTACAGGAGAGGGCTGCGAACGCACCCTTGTGGGGCCCCTGTGTTGAGGATCAGCGGGGTGGAGATGTTGTTTCCTACCCTCATCACCTGGGGGCGGCCCATCAGGAAGTCCAGGACCCAGTTGCACAGGGCGGGGTCGAGACCCAGGGCCTCGAGCTTAATGACGAGTTTGGAGGGTACTATGGTGTTAAATGCTGGGCTGTAGTCGATGAACAGCATTCTTACATAGGTATTCCTCTTGTTCAGGTGGGTTAGGGCAGTGTACAGTGTGATTGCGATTGCGTCGTCTGTGGACCTAGGGTGGACCTAAGCAAATTGAAGTGGGTCTAGGGTGTCAGGTAGGGTGGAGGTGATATGATCCTTGACTTGTCTCTCAAAGCACTTCATGATGATGGAGGTGAGTGCTACGGGGCGATAGTCATTTAGCTCAGTTACCTTAGCTTTCTTGGGAACTGGAACAATGGTGGCCCTCTTGAAGCATGTGGGAACAGCAGACTGGGATAAGGATTGATTGAATATGTCCGTTGCTGTGGGTACAACATCACCGATGCACTTGCTAATTAACTCGCTCACCGTATCAGCGTATTCATCAATGTTGTTGTCCGACGCTATGCGGAACATATCCCAGTCCACATGATCGAAGCAATCTTGAAGCGTGGGATCAGATTGGTCGGACCAGCGTTGAACAGACCTGAGCATAGGCATTTCCTGTTTTGGTTTCTGTCTATAGGCTGGGAGCAACAAAATGGAGTCGTGGTTAGATTTGCCGAAAGGAGAGCAGGACAGTTCTTTGTATGCGTTGCAGAAGTTAGAGTAACAATGGTCCAGGATTTTTTCCGCCCGGGTAGCGCATTCGATATGCTGATAAAATTTAGGGAGTCTTGTTTTCAGATTAGCCTTGTTAAAATCTCCAGCTACAATGAATGCAGCCTCAGGATATCTGGTTTCCAGTTTACATTGAGTACAATGAAGTTCATTCAGGGCCATCGATGTGTCTGCTTGGGGGGGGATATATACGGCTGTGATTATAATCGAAGAGAATTCGCTTGGTAGATAATGCGGTCGACATTTGATTGTAAGGAATTCTAGGTCAGGTGAGCAAAAGGACTTGAGTTCCTGTATGTTGTTATGATCACACCACGTCTCCTTAATCATAAGGTATACCCCCCCGCCCTTCTTCTTACCAGAGAGATGCTTGTTTCTGTCGGTGCGATGTGTGAAGAAACCAGGTGGCTGTATCGACTCTGATAGCGTGTCTCGAGTGAGCCACGTTTCCGTGAAACAAAGAACGTTACAATCTCTGATGTCTCTCTGGAAGGCAACCCTTGCTCGGATTTTGTCTAACTTGTTGTCAAGAGACTGGACATTGGCGAGTAGTAAACTCGGGAGCGGTGGGCGATGTGCCCGTCTATGGAGCCTGACCAGAAGACCGCTTCTTCTGCCCCTCCTGCGTTGCCGTTGTTTTGGGTCGCCGGCTGGGATCCGATCCATTGTCTTGGGTGGTGGTCCAAACAGAGGATCCGCTTCGGGAAAGTCGTATTCCTGGTCGTAATGTTGGTAAGTTGACATTGCTCTTATATATTATATGTATTGTTCTTCCCGGCTGTATGTGATAAAACTTAAGATTTCCTGGGGTAACAATATAAGAAATAATACATAAAAAAACGAAATACTGCATTGTTTCCTGAGAATGCGAAGTGAGGTGGCCATCTCTGTCGGCGGCGGATGTAGTCTCGAGCAAAAGATCAGGGGACTGTAGAGTGTCAGACATGAACTTTGATGTGCGGAACAGATCCTCAAACAGGATAAGGTGGAGGATGAATTCAGCATCAATGAGTGTGAGTAATGCCGGGCATCGGTCAATCTGCGTGAATTTGGCTGTGACTTAATGTCCTTTAAGTTTGCAATTTAATTTTTTTTACATTTTAGTCATTTTAGCAGACACTCTTATCCAGAGCGACTTACAGTAATGAATGCATACATTTCATGCATTTCTTTTTATTATTATTTTTTTATTATATTTTTTTAATAAAAAAAATAAAAAATTGTACTGGCCCCCCGTGGGAATCGAACCCACAACCCTGGCATTGCAAACACCATGCTCTACCAACTGAGCCACAGGGAAGACTATATGGCTGCAATGATGGCTGGGAGGGTTTTTTGGACTGCTCACAGCAAGTAGTACTGGCAGGACCATCGTGTATCAGACAGTTTCTTGAGTTCAATGGGCTGCTGTGAAGGCTCAAGTTCCCTTTGCTTCTTAATGAAATGGGCATGGACAAATGAGCCTGAGAAAAACGTGTACATGTCTTGCATAATAACAAAAAAATCCCCCGCTGGCTTCACGTTTCTGACACAGTCCACCAAAACAAGATTGAGACGATGTGCATGGCAATAAATGTAGATTGCCTGAAGGACCTCTTCACTTTACTGAGGTTCTTACTCTCATCTACCATCAATACAAATAGCTCAGCATCTTGTATTTCACCACTTATCTGATCCCTAATCATATTTGCCATAATGTCTAGAATTTCATTGTGTATATCATGTTGTGTGTACTTAGCAATTCTAGGATTATCTGAGAGTTTCTGTGCAACTCTTTTGTCGAATTTGCCGATGACCTGTAAAAGTTCATGTCGTTTTCTATGTCTCCTCTGTGTAAAAGTCCCTGGTATGCAGTGTAACGCAATGACTCCACAACTGCTCTCATATACTCTCTGTTCTCTCTGACTATTTTCGAATGTCCATCACTTAGAGCATTGCATATTGTTGAGCCAGACACTTTCTGAATATTCCACTCATTCCACACTGTCATTGCATTTTTATGCTCCACACTAGCATTGTGTGTCTTGAACAAACTTGTCACCTTCTTCCAGTTCTGGTAGCCATCGTGGGTAAATGCCGCCTTCTCTCCACCATGGCTTCCTGGACGTTGAAAGTGGTATAATGCAAAGCAGAGAGCACGGTCCTATGAAATAGAATATTCCAGACATTTGTAATCCTCATACCATGTACTATTGAAGTAGCAATCCTGCTGTCCAACTTTTGTGGCTGGATAACGCCGAAGAAGAGGGCGCCTTGGTTCTTCAACAGGTGACTGGCTTAAATCAGAGGTGGCTGTGGAGCAGCTAGCAGTGATGAACTGCTCTGGTGCTCCCTCACGTCGTGGCTCACAAGTTTCTCTCTCCGACTCATCTGTCTTATCTCCCTTTTCTTTTTTGGCCCCCTCGGAGACAGGGTCTGGATTTTCATTTTCTACCTGATTTCCCCCCGTCCCCCGTCCCCACACACACACACACACACACACACACACACACACACACACCCACACCACGGCACGAGCTAGGAATCGGATTGGGAACAGAATGGTTGGTTATTAACGTTTACATATTTATTTATTTAAAAAATACTAAAATGCTTGAGGGGGCTTAACTGGGGCTATGCAGATTTGTGACGTGGCTATAGCACCCCCTGATTTGATATCTGCTGGAATTTCAAGAAAGGGGGGGGGGGGTCTCTCAGTCTCTGCTGGAGCTGCTAGTGCTGCTTCAGTGACCATGTTGCTATGGTTACCACCAATAAACAGTTGGAGCTAGATGGTAAGCTGGCTGACAAATTTGAATTTGGCTAGCTAGCATGATTAAGATTGGTCTTTTAACTCAAACTCTCTGTCTTTTTCAAGTCAGGAGCTGTTCTTATGCATGATCTCTCTCTCTCTCTCTCTCTCTCTCTCTCTCTCTCTCCAAATTTGCTTTATTGGCATGACATAACAATGTACATATTGCCAAAGCTTACTTTGGATATTTACAATTTCTGAAACCTTGCTCCATTTCCTGAAAACATTAAACACAAAACCTCCTCTTCAAGCACTATTTACATAACCTCTGACTCCTCTCGCAAAATGAAACATTCGCCTCAAAACAGTTTTACCTGTGTTCAAAATCAAACACTGCTCTCAAATCATAAACAAAGTGATCAAAATGATATACACTCTCAAGCAGTCAGTAAACAATACACCGAAAAATAGAAGGCACATTTTTCAAAACATACAATTCTCAGGGAGAAGTACATATTTAATCTAAAAAAAATTCATATTTTTCCGTCATTGTCTTTTGATGAAAGAAAACATGTTCTATCATAGTAGCTCAAAATTGATCAGAAATTACTACTCTGCTTTGCTCTTTGAAATTTTGTTTTTCCTCCTCCTTGTACCCCTATTTTTACAGTACTGTACCCTGCATCTCACAAACTTGTCCTTTGTCTCTGTGATACTGTAATTCTTGTTCTTTGTTAATATGAAACTGCAACCAGTCAATCTATTGAACAGTCAGTACTGTTAATAAATGGAAAGCACAATGTTCAGGGCCATACAAATTGTCCATTGTACAGTATACAGCCTACAATGCACTGTACTACAGTATTGTTAGAATAATTTGTATGTGTTAGGATAATGACTTAACTGTTCCACTCTGAAATTATAGGATAGGGTGATATGTTTGAGAATCATGGGAAGATAAAACCAGGATATGGGTAGATCGGTTAGGATTGTAATACTTCATATCCTTTAGTAGGGATGTAAACATAGTGAAGTTGTAGAGTAGGTAATAGAAAATCATTGGACTGTTTCAAACCAAGAGGGTCCCAAGGGGGGGGGGGGGGGGGGGTGAAAGCCTTGAAGAATGTGACAACTTTTATGGTTCTTTGTGGTTAGTGGAAAAGTACTGGTTGTTTGAGAAGGTAGTGGTCTAAAGATAGGAATGTATGTGTGTATTATAAAAGGACTGAGTCCTAATTTTGGACTTTAGAACGTTCTCTGAATAAACTGTACAGACCTTTTGCAGAAAGCTGAGTCCTTGCCTAATTATTCTTAACCCAGTGTCTTGCAAACTTTGGGGATTAGTCAAAGTTTATTGATTGTTAATTATTGTCATTGGGATAAAAAATTCCCGTAACAAGTATACAATACTAAAAGAGACAAAAATCAAAGGAGTAAACATGTGATCAATGTGCTTCTTCTTGTCTTTGGGCTGGGTCAGGCCAGAGCACTTCGTCGACATCACAAGCAATATTGTCCCTCCTGAGGCAACGGGGGAAGAAGCCTCTTGTGTGTCGTATCCAGCCCTGACATGATTCCTCACCTATATCACCACAGGCTAAATCCATGGCTTGCAGCAGATTTACTCTGGTGTAGGGTTGTCTATCATACACTTTCCATCTCCAAGAGGAGAAAAACTCCTCAATCGGATTCAGGAAAGGCGAGTATGGAGGGAGGTACAAGTTCATAAACTGCCCATTGATGTTAAACCATTCCCTTACCTGAGCAGCTCGGTGGAAACTGACGTTGTCCCACACTATCACATAGGTGGGAATGGGATTCTCATTTAGCTCTTGACCCTGCTGCTCTGGAACCTGCTGCTCAAATAAAATATCTCTTAGATTGGCAATAAATCTTAGAAGGTGCTGGGTGTTATATGGCCCGAGTGTAACATGGTGATGTAGAACACCATGGTTGCTGATAGCAGCACAGATTGGGACATTGTCACCTCGTTGACCAGGGACTTCAACAATGGCCCGCTGTCCAATCATGTTTCGGCCTCTCCTTCTTCTCTTTGTTAGATTGAAGTCTGCTTCATCGACAAAGATGAACTCATGGGGTCTGTCCAAGGATTCCAAGTCAAATATTGTCTGTGTAGAAATATAATATACTGTATGTAGGATTTTGTAAGTCGTACAGAGACAGTGCTATACTGTAGAGTACAATTAGGCCTACTGTATGCACTTCTGATTCACATACAGGTGCGGGACGTGGCCTCTGCTCCACCCTTGACGTCGCCCTCTTCTGTGGCGCACCTGGCCGCGCCGAAGGTCTGGTGGGCGACGCTGACTGTGCCCGGCTGGCGGGCGACCCTGGTTGCGCCCGGCTGGCGACCGGCGATGGTTGCGCCCGGCTGGCGGGCAACCCTGGTTGCGCCCGGCTGGCGGGCGGCGATGGTTGCGCCCGGCTGGCGGGCGGCGATGGCTGCGCCCGGCTGGCGGGCGACCCTGGCGGCGCCCGGCTGGCGGGCGTCCCTGGCGGCGCCCGGCTGGCGGGCGTCCCTGGCGGCTCCGACGGCACTGACCCAGGATTCACCAGGCTGGGGAGACATGATGGATGCCTGGCCCTGGGCACAGGACTCACCAGGCTGGGGAGACATGACAGAGGCCTGGCCCTAGGCGTAGGCACAGGACTCACCGGGCTGGCGGGCGTCCCTGGCCACTCTGGCAGTTCAGCGCAGTCTGGCCACTCCGGCAGTTCAGCGCAGTCTGGCCACTCCGGCAGTTCAGCGCAGTCTGGCCTCTCTGGCGACTGTTGACTGGCGGGCAGCTCTGACGACTGTTGACTGGCGGGCAGCTCTGACGACTGTTGACTGGCGGGCAGCTCTGATGACTGTTGACTGGCGGGCAGCTCTGACGACTGTTGACTGGCGGGCAGCTCTGACGACTGTTGACTGGCGGGCAGCTCTGGACAGGTGAGACCCACTGGAGGCCTAGTCCTGGGAGGTGGTACAGGACGGACCAGGATGGGGAGACCCACTGGAGGCCTGGTCCGAGGAGGAGGCACAGGATAAACCGGGCTGTGGGGGAGCACTGGAGTTCTGGTACGGACACTCTTTACCCATACTCCAGGCTGAATGCCCACTTTGGCCCGGCACGGGCGGAGAGCAGGCATTGGGCGAACTGGACCCTCCCAGCGCTCTGGAGACACAGTGCGCAACGCCGGCGCAGGATAACCTGGACCGAGGAGGCGCACTGGAGACCAGACGCGCTGAGCTGGCACCATCCGCCTTGGCTCGATGCCTGCACTCGCATGGCACTTGCGGGGGGCTGGTATGTAGCGCACCGGGCGTTGAACGCGCACTGGGGACACCGTGCGCTCCACAGCATAACACGGTGCGCTCCACAGCATAACACAGTGTCTTACCAGTACCACGCTGCTTCCGGTAAGCACGGGGAGTTGGCTTAGGTCTACCACCTGACTCCGCCAATCACCCCGTGTGCCCCCCCCCCAAAAAAATGGTGGGGCTGCCTCCCGTGTCCGTTGCGCTCCCTTTCCTCATACCAGCGCCTCTCAGCTCTCGCCGCCTCGATCTCCCACTGCGGGCGGCGATAATCCCCAGCTTGAGCCCATGGTCCTTTCCCGTCCAGGATTTCCTCCCAAGTCCATGACTCCAGATAGCTTCTCTCCTGGTGCCTCTCCTTGTGCTGCTCCTTCCTCTGCTGCTTGGTCCGTTGTTGGTGGGTAATTCTGTAACGGCTGTCTGTAAGAGGGAACCAAGGTGCAGCAGAGGATGTGTTCATCATTAGAATTTTAATACAAAAAAAACAAGAGAACACTACAAAATGAACAAAAACGACAGCAAACAGTCCTGTTAGGAAAATACTCTTAACAGAAACAATTACCCACAAAACATGCTCCTT
Organism: Salmo salar; assembly: GCF_965601325.2. Lineage (NCBI taxonomy): Eukaryota > Metazoa > Chordata > Actinopteri > Salmoniformes > Salmonidae > Salmo > Salmo salar. The sequence continues at coordinate 32,963,029 of NC_138297.1, read as the reverse complement.
ATGTGTGACTCCCAATCAGCAGCAACGAGCTTCAGCTGTGCCTGATTGGGAGCCACACACATGGCCCTAAACAAAGAAATACCAAAACATAGAAAAAGGAACATAGAACGCCCACCCAATGTAACACCCTGGCCTAACCAAAATAAAGAACAAAAAACCTCTCTCTATGGCCAGGGCGTTACAATGTACTGAAGAGTAATGTTATTCACATAGTATGTGTTAGTACTGTAGACAATCTGGATTACAGTAAATGTTTCTGAATGTACACTTACTTACACATACTGAGCTCGCAGTTCTTTCACCCTTGGTGAGTTGCGTTCAAAAGGTACTCTGTATACTTGTTTCATTCGCATCCTGTTACGATGGAGGACACGGTCAATTGTGGAAATGCTCACACTGTCGATTCTCTGAAAGTGTGTGTTGTCTTGTATCCCTCGTTCCTGGATTTCTCCGAGTCGTATTGCATTATCTTGAAGGACCATGCCAACTATAACGGCCTCTTGCTCCCGAGTGAATATAGCTGTCCTTCCACCTGCATGTGGCAGCCTGCAATTCTACAAAAAGTAGTTGTGCAGTTACAAAACATATTCCTGCAGTACAATACATACAGTGATTAACTTTACAAATGTCTATTGAAACAGCTGCATATAGTGTAGTACAGTAAATTTGCAATTACAAAAATACAGTAGTATACTGTACCTGTTCTCTTCTCTGGATGTCCTTACTATGGTGGACACAGAAAATCGTCTCAAATTGGGTTGCACTCTAAGTCCTGCTTCCCTCATTGTCAGTCCATGGACAAGACCATGGTCTATACATGTTGCTCGAATTTCATCAGATATTTCCACTCTTTGTCTTCCTCTTCGTCCTCCTCTTCCTCTCCCTCCTCCTCTTCCTCCTCGTAGCCCACCTTGCATACGCACTCGTCCTCATCCTCTCACATTGTTTCTTCTATCCATTCTCAGACTTTCTCCTTCCCACCTTAAACAACCTGTTTGCTCTCTGAACCGGCTTATATTGGTTGTGTCGCATTTGAAACAGGTTAAATCAATTTTGAGTGGTTGTGTTCAATCAATGATATGTGTTCTCTATTTGTATTTGATTGTTGCCACTTGTGTTTACCAGTATGGATGACATGTGCATTAGAGTGCAGAATGTGTTTTGAGAATGAGAATGTGTTTAGAGTTTTGCTGAAAAGTCTAAGTGATATCTGCAAATTGTGTTTTACCATGTGAAATGGTTTAAGGTATTGACAACAGACTGCATAATTAGCTAAATGTCATAAGCGTCGTTGTAGATAGTGGAACCAAAACACAGCGGGTATATGAATCATCTTTTATTGAAGGAAAAACAAAACGAAACAAAAGACGAAAACAGTCCTGTAAGGTGCTCAGACTATCCACGGAAACAACCACCCACAAACACAAGAGAAAATTAACCCACTTAAATATGGCCTCCAATTAGAGGCAACGACAACCAGCTGCCTCTAATTGGAGGTCGTTCCAAAACCCCAACATAGAAATAGAAAACCCAGATAAACACATAGAAATAGAAAATGTAGAACATACACCAAAAACCCCGAAACACACAAAGCAAACACCCTCTGCCACGCCCTGACCACACTACAATAACAAACAACCCCTTTTACTGGTCAGGACGTGACACTAAATGAGTCCAGGCAACTGAGAACTTTGTTCAGCCAATGGGTTTTAGTGTTTTAGCAATTGAGAAAAACTGTAATAAGAATCAAAATTGTCAGCAGGACAACAGTAACAACAATAACCAATGTTCGAAATAACCATACAGTGAACAATAACAATAAGCATACAGTAGAGGACATGTGCAGGTTGATTGGTCTGTCAGACACGGTCCCTCATCTTATGGCACGCAGCAATGTAGTGCGCTGCCAACCCACAGCTCTCTGCGTCCTCCCCCAACAGGACGGGTAGCCTACTCTCATCAGAGAGGTCTTTGAAACCTTCAATAAGGGTTTTACATTTGGGGAAATGACACTCTAATTGTTTTATATTTTTGACATTTTGTCAGGAAATGCAGCTCTGTCTCAGGTTCTGCTGTTGTGCAGTGGTTGCACAGCCTTTCCTCTACAGGGAGACAGGTTTTCCTGTGTCTACCCTTCTCAATGGCAAGGCTGTGGTTTTTCTAAGGTTTTGATCAGTAACCATGGTCAAATAGTTAGCCACTGTGTACTGTCGACTTAGGGCCAGATTGCACTGCATTTTGCTTTGTGCTTGTGCTTGTGTTTCCCAATACGCAATGTAGTTTTTTTTGACTGTGTTGTAATTTGGTTTATTCTGATTGATTGGATGTTCTGGTCCTGAGGCTTCAGTGTGTTAGTAGAGCAAGTTTGTGAACTCAGCCCCAGGACCAACTGGATGAGGGGACTCTTTTCTTTGCTCAGCTCTCGGCATTGCAGGGCTTGGTAATGATATGAGAAGGGGTCACTGTATTTTAGATGTTTCCAAAACTTAATTGCTCTTTTTGGAGTTTTTATTATTAGTGGACATTGGCCTAATTCTGCCCTGCATGCATTGTTTGTAGTTTTCCTCTGGACATGTAGGAGAATTTTACAGAACTCTGCATACAGGGTTTCAATGGGGTGTTTGTCCCATTTGATGAAATCTTGTTTTGCAAGTGGACCCCACACCTCGCTGCCATAAAGTGAAATTGGTTCAATGACACATTCAATTAGTTTTAGCCACATTTTAATAGGTATTTCAATTTGAATTTGTTTTTTAATGGCGTAGAATGCCCTGCGTGCTTTCTCTCTCAGTTCATTCCCTGCCTCATTACGGTCTCCAGTTGAGCTTATTTTTAAACCTAAGTAATTGTAGTGTGTACAGTACTCTATATATTTTGTACCAATTGAGAACTTTGGTCTAATTCCCTGAGATCTGGATCTTCTCTGGAAAATCATATTTTAGTATTTTTGGGGTTTACTGCCAGGGCCCAGGTCTGGCAGTACTGCTCTAGCAGGTCCACGCTCTGCTGTAGGCCATGTGCTGTGGGTGACAGCAGGCATAGGTCATCTGCGAAGAGTAGGCATTTAACCTCTGAATTGTGGAGACTAACACCAGGGGCTGAGGATTTTTCTAGACTAGTGGCCAATTCGTTGATGTAAATATTGAAGAGTGCAGGGCTCAGATTGCAACCCTACCGAAGGCCCGGCCCCTGGTTAAAGAATTCTCTTCTTTTCTTGCCAATTTTAATGCTGCACGAATTGCCAGTATACAATTGATTTAATTATGTCATATGTTTTACCCCCTACACCACTTTCAATAACTTCGTAGAACAGTCCTGTATTCCAAATAGAATCAAATGCTTTTTGGAAGTTGATAAAGCAAGCGTATATTTTGGTGGACATGTTTATCTATCAGGGTGTGTAGGGTGTAAATATGATCAGTCGTGTGATGTTTTGGTATAAATCCAATTTGGCTTTTACTCAATACATTGTGCTTATTAAGGAAGTTTAGAACTCTTACATTTATAATACTACAGAAAACCTTCCCCAGGTTACTGTTCACACAAATGCCTCTGTAATTGTTAGGGTCAAATTTGACTCCATCCTTAAAGATTGGGGTTATGAGTCCTTGATTCCAGATGTCAGGGAAATAACCTACACTGCGTGCACAATTATTAGGCAAGTGAGTATTCTGATCTTATCATTATTTCTATTCACATTTTCGAACTCCAAACCATATAAACTTGAATGCTTATTGGATTTAATCATTTTCAGGTGATATGTATTTGTGTAATGAGTGAGGGTGTGGCGAAAGTGAATAACACCTTATATCAAGGTGTGCATAATTATTAGGCAGCCTCTTTACCTCAGGTAAAATGGGCCAAAAAAGAGATTTAACTGACACTAAAAAGCCAAAAACGTAAAATGCCTTTCAGACGGATGCGACACTCTTTAAATAGCTAAACTATTGAGGCGTGACCACCGGACAATCAAACGTTTTGTTGTGAATAGTCAACTGGGGCGCAAAAAACGCATGGGGAAGAAAATGCACAAATTAACTGCAAAAGACTTGAGAATAATTAAACGTCAAACTACCAGGAACCCATTATCCTCCAGTGCCACCGTATTCCAGAACTGCAACCTACCTGGAGTGTTCAAAAGTACAAGGTGTCAAGTGCTCAGAGACATGGCCAAGGTCAAGAAGACTGAAACAAGACCACGACTGAATAAGATTCACAAGTTGAAGCGTTAAGACTGGGCAAAGAAATACCTGAAGACAGATTTTTTTAAGGTTTTATGGACAGATGAAATGAAAGTGACTCTTGATGGACCAAATGGATGGGCCCGTGGCTGGATCAGTAATGGACACAGGGCACCACTTTGAGTCAGGTGTCAGCAAGGTGAAGGAGGGATACTGGTATGGGCTGCTATCATTAAGGATGAGGTAGTTGAACCTTTTCGGGTTGAAGATGGACTGAAGTTGATCGTGAACAGATCAAGAAACTGACGGACTCCATGGATGGAAGGCTCATGGCAGTTATTGAAAATAAGGGTGGCTATATTACATTTACATTACATTTTATTCATTTAGCAGACGCTCTTATCCAGAGCGACTTACAGTAGTGAGTGCATACATTTCATACATTTTTTTATTTCTCCGTACTGGTCCCCCGTGGGAATCGAACCCACAACCCTGGCGTTGCAAACACCATGCTCTACCAACTGAGCCACCACGGGACCATGGTCCCCAACTGAGCGACCGTGTGGCCGTGGTCCCCGGCGTCGTCGCTGTCCTTCCTGATCTTTCTGCGATTCTCTCCAAGGAAGGGACTCGCATCCTCCCCGGATTTCCTCCCAGGTCCAACTCACTTTATCCTCCCGAGCACGCTGCTTGGTCCTTGAATGGGGGGATATTCTGTCACGGTCGTGATAATGGACGGACCAAGGCGCAGCGTGATGAGAGTTCCACATCTTTATTTGCAGTGAAACGTCCAAAAAAACAATAAACCAACAAGGAAACGTGACATCAGTGGTATTGGTCATATTGGTCACTGAATATTTTTGAAAGGCCAAAAATATTATATAATTGTCATTTTGTGTTACTTATCTGTTACACTTACTCTATAAATTGAGAATCAACAAGTGAGTTGAGAGAAATTATTTTTGTAATTTAGTTGCCTAATAATCCTGCACACTAATAGTTGCCTAATAATTGTGTGCACTTATATATTTCCCTGAGAAAGACAAAACTCCATTTTCCTTTCTTAAAACTTCTTATGGCTCAAATCCCGTTAACGGGATCGATTTGACAACATCCGGTGAAATGGCAGAGCGCCAAATAATTTTTTTTTAATAAAAAATATTTAACTTTCATACATTCACAAGTGCAATACACCAAATTAAAGCTGAACTTCTTGTTAATCTAGCCACAGTGTCAGATTTCAAAAAGGCTTTACGGTGAAAGCAAACAATGCTATTATGTGAGGACAGCACCCCATTAAACAACACAGACAATCATATTTCATCCCGCCAGGCGCGACACAAAACTCAGAAATAACGATATAATTCATGCCTTAACTTTGACGAGCTTCTTCTATTGGCACTCCAATATGTCCCATAAACATCACAAATGGTCCTTTTGTTCGATTCATTCCGTCGTTATATATCCAAAATTTCCATTTATTTGGCGCGTTTGATCCAGAAAAACGCCGGTCCCAACTCGCGCAACATGACTACAAAATATCTCAAGTTTCCTGTAATCTTTGTCCAAACATTTCAAACAACTTTCCTAATACAACTTTAGGTATTTCTTTATGTAAATAATCGATAAAATTTAAGACGGGATAAACTGCGTTCAATACCGGAGGAAAACAAAGTGGAGAGTGCTTTTCAGGTCACGCGCCTCTATCAAACAGTACACTTCCCTCGAGCCTCATTCTGAACAGGGCTACTTCTTCATTACACAAAGGAAAAACATCAACCAATTTCTAAAGACTGTTGACATCCAGTGGAAGCAATAGGAACTGCAAGCAACTGCCTTAGAATTATGGATTCTCAATGAAAAGTCATTGAAAAGAGAGTGACCTAAAAAAAAAAATCCTGGATGGTTTGTCCTTAGAGTGTTTTCTATCCAAATCTATCAATTATATGCATATCCTAGCTTCTGGGCCTGTAGCAGGCAGTACACTTTGGGCACACTTTTCATCCGGATGTGAAAATAGCGCCCTCAAGCCATAAGAAGTTAATTAAACATTCAGGTTTGAGGTTCAATAACATTTTGGATTCACTGAGAGCATTGTGTTTGTTCAACAATAAAATTAATCCCGAGGAATACAATTTTCCTAACAATTCTGCACGCAGTGTACACTCATGATCAAATTAAACAGTTTTAAAGAGCTCCTGGTCAGTAATTGGGGAGTCCAATGGATTTTGATTGTCCTTTATAGCTTTTTCTAATCCATTCAACTTCTCATGAATTTGGCGTTGTTATGCGTTTATGTCAATTTGAACGGTGTTGTTGAGTGCTTTAAAATGGGTTGTCCATATGTCACCATTTTGTATCCTAATTCCTCTTGTTTCGATGTTTTTTTTTTTTTTAAATTTTACCAGAAGTTGTTTGTGTTTATGGACTCCTTAATTAGTGTCAGATGCTTGCTGTTGTACTGTGCTTTTTTTGGTTCTGAGTGTACGTTTATAGAGTTTTAAAGTCTCACAGTAATGAAGGCGTAATTCACCATTATTTGGGGCTCTGTGCTTTTGTTTGTGTAAAGGAGTGCGTAACTGGCTGCAGGGAAGTAAGGCGCAGGAGAGCAGAAATGCATAGCAAATGGGGCCCTTTATTGAGGTGAACAAAACACAGCACTCAGAAAACTAACCACGCACGGGATACAATAACCCGGCGCAAACCAGCCTGGAGTACACATACATTTACACATGACAATTCCACACACAGACATGAGGGGAAACAGGGGGTTATATGCAAGATGAGTAATGAGGGAATGCAAACCAGGTGGGCGGGAAAACAAGACAAAACAAATGGAAAATGAAAGGTGGATCGGTGATGGCTAGAAGACCGGTGACGTCGACCGCCACCCGAACCAAACTTGGCGGAAGTCGTGACAGTACCCCCCCCTTGACATGCGGCTCCAGCAGCGTGCCGACACCGGGGACGACATTTTACATTTTAGTCATTTAGCAGACGCTCTTATCCAGAGCGACTTACAGTAGTGAATACATACATTTCATTTCATGCATTTTTGTTATATATATATATATATTTTTTTGTACTGGCCCCCCGTGGGAATCGAACCCACAACCCTGGCGTTGCACACACCATGCTGGCATTGCAAACACCATGCTCTACCAACTGAGCCACAGGGAAGGCTATACGACCCGGAGGGCGAAGCGCAGGGCGATCCGGCCGGAGACGGTGGAACTACCGCAGCATTGAAGGGTCCAACACGTCCTCCACCGGGACCCAGCACCTCTCCTCCGGTCCGTACCCCTCCCACTCCACGAGGTACTGAAGGCCCCTCGCCCGACGCCTCGAATCCAGTATGGAGCGAACGGAGTAGGCCGGGGCCCCCTCGATGTCCAGAGGGGGCGGAGGAACCTCCCGCACCTCAGACTCCTGGAGCGGGCCAGACATCACCGGCTTTAGGAGAGATAAATAGAATGGGTGGTTAATACGGTAATCGGGGGGAAGCTGTAACCTGTAACTAACCTCATTCAGTCTCCTCAGGACTTTAAATGGCCCCACAAACCGCGCACCCAGCTTCCGGCGGGGCAGGCGGAGGGGCAGGTTTTGGGTCGAGAGCCAGACCCGGTCCTCAATGCGTTGATGGTCTGCGCTGGTTTTCTGGCGCAGCACGGCCCGCTGGAGGTGAACATGGGCGGCGTCCCATGTCTCCTCCGCGCGCCTGAACCAGTCGTCCACCGCAGGAGCCTCGGTCTGACTCTGATGCCAAGGCGCCAGAACCGGCTGATACCCCAGTACGCACTGGAAGGGGGAGAGGTTAGTAGAGGAGTGGCGGAGTGAGTTCTGAGCCATCTCGGCCCAGGGCACGAACGCCACCCACTCCCCCGGCCGGTCCTGGCAATAAGACCGCAGAAACCTACCCACATCCTGGTTCACTCTCTCCACCTGCCCATTACTCTCGGGGTGAAACCCCGAACTGGGGACCTCGATCAGACACTATATCCTCAGGCACCCCGTAGTGCCGAAAGACATGCGTAAACAAGGTCTCCGCAGTCCGTAGGGCCGTAGGGAGACCGGGCAGAGGGAGGAGACGGCAGGACTTAGAGAAACGGTCCACAACGACCAGAATCGTGGTGTTACCCTGTGAGGGGGGAGATCAGTAAGAAAATCAATCGACAGGTGCGACCAAGGCCGTTGTGGAACGGGTAAGGGGTGTAGCTTCCCTCTGGGCAGGTGCCTAGGAGCCTTACACTGGGCACACACCGAGCAGGAGGAAACATAAACCCTCATGTCCTTAGCCAAGGTGGACCACCAGTACTTCCCACTCAAACAGCGCACTGTCCGACCGATCCCTGGATGACCAGAGGAGGGGCATGTGTGAGCCCAATAGATCAGCCAGTCACGGACAGCAGACGGAACTTACAGACGCCCAGCGGGACACTGGAGGGGAGCGGGCTCTGCACGTAACGCCTGCTCAATGTCCGTGTCCAGCTCCCATACTACCGGCACCACCAGGCAGGAGGCTGGGAGTATGGAGGTAGGATCCATGGACCGCTCCTCTGTGTCATACAGCCGGGACAGTGTGTCTGCCTTCACATTCTGGGAACCTGGTCTGTAAGAAAGGGTGAAAACAAAACAGGTGAAAAACATGGCCCACCTTGCCTGACGAGGATTCAGTCTCCTCGCTGCCCGGATGTACTCCAGGTTGCGGTGGTCAGTCCAGATGAGAAAAGGGTGTTTAGCCCCCTCAAGCCAATGTCTCCACGTCTTCAACGCTTTGACATTTTACATTTACATTTTAGTCATTTAGCAGACGCTCTTATCCAGAGCGACTTACAGTAGTGAATGCATACATTTCATACATTTTTATTTTTTTCCCATACTGACGACAGCCAACAGCTCCCGGTCCCCCACATCATAGTTTCGCTCCGCCAGGCTGAGCTTCTTCGAGAAGCCCGAGTGCTGAGAGAGCACGGCTCCTATCCCAACCTCGGACGCGTCCACTTCCACCGTGAACCCCAAAGAGGGATCCAGATGGGCCGGCACGGGCGCCAAGGTAAACAGAGCCCTTAGGTGACCAAAAGCCCTATCCGCCTCAGCCGACCACTACAACCGAACCGGACCCCCCTTTAGCAGTGAGGTAATGGAAGCCGCTACCTGACCAAAACCCCGGATAAACTTCCGGTAGTAATTGGCAAACCCTAGAAACTGCTGCACCTCCTTTACCGTGGTGGGAGTCGGTCAATTACGCACAGCTGAAATGCGGTCACTCTCCATCTCCACCCCTGAGGTGTAAATGCGGTATCCTAGGAAGGAGACGGACTGCTGGAAGAACAGGCATTTCTCAGCCTTGACATAGAGGTCATGCTCCAACAGTCGACCAAGCACCTTGCGCACCAAGGACACATGCTCGGCACGTGCAGCGGAGTATATCAGAATGTCATCGATATACACATATATACCACTACACCCTGCCCGTGCAGGTCCCTGAAAATCTCATCCACAAGGGCTTGGAAGACTGATGGAGCATTCATCAACCCGTACGGCATGACAAGGTACTCATAATGCCCTGAGGTGGTACTGAACGCTGTCTTCCACTCGTCTCCCTCCCGGATACGCACCAGGTTGTAAGCGCGCCTGAGATCTAGTTTCGTGAAGAAGCGCACCCCGTGCATTGACTCAATCGCTGTGGTTATGAGAGGTAGCGGGTAACTGTACTTCACAGTGATATGGTTTAGGGCTCGATAGTCAATAAATGGGTGCAGATCTCCTTCCTTCTTCTTCACAAAAAATAAACTAGAGGAGGCGGGTGAAGTGGAGGACCGAATGTACCCCTGACGCAGAGATTTGGAGACATATGTCTCCATAGCCGCCATCTCCGCCTGTGACAGGGGATACACGTGACTCCTAGGAAGTGCGGGGTCTACCTGGAGGTTTATCGTACAATCCCCCCGACGATGGGGTGGTAATTGAGTCGCCTTCTTCTTGGAGAAGGCGAGAGCCAAATCGGAATATTCGGGGGGAATGCGCATGGTGGAGAACTGGTCTGGACTTTCCACAGTAGTAGCACCAACGGAAACCCCTAAACACCTCCCTGCGCACTCTCGCGACCAAACCGTGAGAGCCCTCCATTGCCATGAAACCGTGGGGTCATGACAGGCTAACCAGGGTATGCCTAGCACCATGGGAAATGCAGGAGAGTCAATGAGGAAGAGACTGATTCTCTCCTTGTGACCCCCCTGCGTCACCGTGCCCAGGAGAGCGGTGGCCTCCCTAATTAACCCTGACCCTATTGGTCGACTGTCTAAGGCGTGAAATGGGAAGGGCATAGCCACTGGAACAATGGGGATC